>NC_134801.1:802500-832500 GCF_046742065.1 Oratosquilla oratoria
ACAAGGTCATCATAATAAAACAACAGGGCAGGACTCGCAGTAATGGGTATAAACTGGACAAATTTAGATTTAAGAAGGAAATAGGCAAGAATTGGTTTACTAATAGGGTGGTCGATGAATGGAATAAACTTAGTAACCATGTAGTAAGCGCTGAAACTATCAGTTGTTTTAAAAAACGATTAGACAACTTTATGGATGGGGATGACAGGTGGTGATGGATATGGAGCTACCTAGTGTGGTCCTCGTGGTCTCTTGTAGTCTGCTTTATTCTTGTGTTCTTGTGTGTTCTTATGAAATAACGCATTATTTTCCTGGGCAGATCTCACACAATATTTATATTGGGAAATCCAGGGTACCAGTGAATTTAGATAAATAAGGAAATCACCAATAGATAGGTTATTAGGCCAGAAACACAAAACATCGTCTACATATCTGAACCAAATAACTTTTTCATCTTTGATATTAGGTAATAGATATTTTTCAAAATATTCCATGTAGATGTTAGCTAAAATCGGTGAAAGAGGAAATCCCATAGCCATCCCGAAGGTCTGTGTGTAATGGGTGTAGGACAGTTGCTCACCGGACAGTTGCTCACAGGACAATTGCTCACCGGACAGTTGCTCACCAGACAAGTGACAAATAGGACATTTGCTCACCAATTTTTTAACCTTTTTTCATTTATCTTTATGACCTGTTATGTTATGGTTTAACACCATACAGGTACATATGTGTCTGGCACTTTCCGACGAGTTCAGAGTGTCACTGGAGCTCCTGTACGTCTGAGACGGCTTCCTCCTCAGTTTCCACCTGCAGTGTGGAATGTCCATAAGGCAACAGTCCAGGACCGTGCCAGAACCAACAACATATGTGAGGTATAGTATGTAACATTGGTTTCTAGCAACTTGTAGGCCACAGTCATCCCTCTGTGTGGACACTGATTGACAATTTGCGGAAAGACCAGGCTGTAGTGACTACACAAATTCTACAAAACCAACGAGGGCAACCACCAAAGAAGCGGGTGAAGATGGTAACTCACCAGATGCAGAACCGCCTTCGGAATCTGTGCCAGGGGTATGCTGCAGGAAGTCAGTGTCTTCCTGACTTTCTAAATGCAGTTGGCCACACCATTGGACTGGACTTGTAAACCACAAAGGACAATGAACCCACTTCAGTACTGCAACAATTGTAAAACTAATCACTATATATTGATGGAAGAAATTGGTATCAAATTTTAGGATGAGTTAAAAACTAAAACATGAAAGTTTGTATATTGTTTGTGTATTGTTGCTGAAATAAATTTCAATATAACTAGGGAAAATTCCTGTATATTGTTTGTTATTAAATTCAAGAAAAGTAAAAGATAATCCTTTGGTGAGCAAATGTCCTACTTGTCACTTGTCCGGTGAGCAATTGTCCGGTGAGCAACTATCCGATGAGTAATTGTTCGGTGAGCAACAGTCTCAAACTATTACATTTTCCTCATTCATCATTGTCGTTTTCTTAGCGTTTCCCACTGCAGCTATCTTTCCCCTCCCTATCCTCCTTCACATTTAGCAACTCCCTAAAATACTCCGCCCATCTTCCTCTTACTGCTGTCTCTTCCATTGTCACACTTTTTAAAAACAAGTTTCACTATAAGAACATATCAATCCGTTCCAGCAAATTATAAATAATTTTGTATCTATTCCTATACTGCACGCCCTATCTTCTGTCTTATTTTCTCTTTTGTTATATTCATTCTATGTAATTTGTTATTCACTTGCTATTTCTCCTAGTTTTATTTTTTAAGTTTATTCATCCATATTTAATATAAATCTCAAAAAACAATATCTCATCTAACTTGTTTTGCATAATGATTTGAAAAAAGTCTATTTAATATTATCGTAAGGAAATGTAGCCCCATCATTTAGCTCACCGTATATATTCTGTACGTGAATTATATAATTGTTGCTGGGCAGTTATAAACTTTCTTCTTCTGCCTTTCTCTCTGAGGTCTGTATGTTATCGATATATTATTAGTCTCTGCCTCGCTTTTGCTATTCTTTTCATCCCAATCGTGTATTCTTATCAGCAGTTCTTTCTTCACTTTCATAATTCCTAAATTTGATATTAGATAGCCTGTGTCACTCGACACCATCACTATTCATCAAACATCATGATGTTGCGTAAAGAATAAACATCTGACGTCATTGCGAAGCAAATGGAGGCATGGGTAAATTAATTATACGAGAATGGTTAAAATTGATGACGTTTTGGAGATAGGACAAGTAATTTCAAATTGCAATAGATAATAAAATGTTTTGTGTGATTTATTTAGCTATTATTGACTTTAGTCTTGTCTTGTCTTGTAGTTTTGGTGTTAACACCATGGCCTCTCTGGGGACACTAAAAAGTACTAAAAACATTCCGGTAAAATTAGACACCTTTATTTTTCAAAGTTGTTACATCATATGCTTCATATGAATCTCCAACTAGACACACATAATATTTCTGATAACATGATCACTTGCCAAAATGACATAAACGTGCTGCAGTTGCAAAATAATGTGGCCATGTCTTTCTACAACCAGCAATATATGTATATTATTAAGATTTGCTAGGAGACCTATTCCATTGGAACATTTTGGACTTACTGGCATGGATGGCTTGGTAGTTATCATCGATAAATTGGTAAAATTTCAGCAATACATTTCCTATTTTGTTCACAGGGCCGGGGGATTCACCCATAGTAAATCGTGATACCTCCTTCATGGTCCCATTTTTCAAAGCTTACATATACCCATTACCTGAATATTCATCGTTGCTAGGCTGTTTATCGTCTCGAGCTGCACAGATGATTCTTCAGTTTCAGGAGTGTGACCCTCTGGAACTCCCTACTAATTTCTCTGGCTTCACTACAACAGTGGTTCTAGATTTATATCAGGTCACGGTAAGTACACACCATAAACATCTCTTTTTAGGGTAATAATAAAAAGGGCAGCTAGCAAACGTTTTGGTTTTAAATATATTTCTTACAAATAGATTTTTTACAAATTATATAAAGCAATAGAATGCTGACATTCTAGTATAAAATATATCTCTACAAACATAATATAATCCTCGATAAAACTAGAAATATGTGCATCAGTGTCAAGCTATATAGTACCAACATAATAAACGTTCTGTGAACGACCGAAAAAAGTCATGGACCACCAGAAGTTCATGGACCACCATTTGAAAATCACTGCTCTACATCATCTCGTCCACTTTAACTCTGCTCTTTCGTCCTGCTTTGGTAAACCTATTTGACTACTGCTAACATTTGTGGTTCACTTTCACTTTCGCTCTAGCTCCTTACTCTTGTCACCATTTTCTCTTATTCTATTGTTCTTGGCGTATATAATACACCCTCTAACCCCCAGTAAATCAGTTCTCTTTTCCTATGTGGTTTGGTGCACCAGAAGTGTGTGGCTTCTGTGGTTCCTGCATTGACCATGGTCATTCAAGGTGTAAGAAGCTCATCAAGTGAGAATTTGCCGTTACCTACCTCAGATACTTGAAACTTCATTTCCTCATGCCTCTTGCCCTTCACATTCAAACTGCCACCGTCGTTATTCCTCCTACATCTTTTCAGTTTACTTCTACCCACATCCACTTGTAATTCTTCTCTCACATCCTCTTCCAAACTCATTTACCGCTTCAAACTCTCCTCAGAGTCAGAAATGCAGTGTCATCAGCAAATAACTATTGGTTTATTTTCCATGCCCTTCCATCCTCACTCGTCCATCCCCTACCAGAACATTGGAATCAATAATGGAATCAATCAGTCAGTCATTGGTAGTCCACTGTTGAACATATGTTTCTCCCAAATGCCACGTTATTTCTACAAAAAATTCCATCTCGTCTCTCCACCTGTCTGGTTTTCCTTTTCCATGTTTCCTATCTTTCGGCGTCGAGTTAACAACACACTTGCTCCATCTCCCATCATCATATCTGGCTAAATTCCGTGTTCAATTTCACTTCTTTAATGGTTCCACAATATATTTGATTCCAGTCTCTCTCATCTAGCTTGACCTCTGCCTGTCTTCCAGCATTATTCCCAGTATCTATATTTCCGTCCTCCTCTGTGCTCAGCATCGTCTCTTGCCTTCGTCAATATCCAAGATACCCGTAGATCACATGGCATGTACCATAATTGTACAATTTGTATTTCAGAAATAGAGGTTGAAATCCTTTCATGATGTGCCTGTTTACCAAATATTTTTAATTTATTGTGATATGCCTTTCTATTTCAAGATCACGATCTTTAGTAAGAGTTTTACCTAAATAATCATACTCTTCAATTTTGTCGAGATTCTCACAATCGAATATAATCGCTTAACTCTGAACATCATTTTAGTTGAATATCACTTTCATTCATCTTCAAACCTGTAGTGATACTTCTGTTAATAACTCAGCATATCCTGTAAATCGTCTGCTGTTTCTGATGTGAGAATAATGTCATTCGCAAAACAGTGATTGAAAAGTTCAAACCATTCACTTTCATAATCAACTCTCGAAAAATCTCTGCCAGGCATGCCGTTAATAGCTTGGATGAAAATGTATCACTTTGCCGTACTTTTTCGATCTCCTAACTTTTTCGATCTCCTAACTTTCGATCTCCTCACTTTTTCGATCTCCTAACTTTTCCACATCTTTCTGTATTCGAACTGCAGTAGTACCTTTCGTATATATGTTCTGGAGAACATTTACAATGGGTTCATTTGTAACCAGTTTGCGTATACACGTAAGTTTAGTATTGTTATTTGTTGTCTTACATTACACACACACACACACACACACACACACACACACACACACACACACACACACACACACACACACACACACACACACACACACACACACACACACACACACACACACACACACACACACACACACACACACACACACACACACACGACTCGGTAGCGCGGTTGGTAGAGCACTGGACTGGGAAGTACGGTGGTGCTCGCAGTAGCTGGTTCGAATCCTGCCCAGGGCCGAAATTATTTCGGTATCGCTGCGGTTCGGGTCGTTACTCTGACTCTCGTGGACGGGGAGTTGGGTGTGTGTGTGTGTGAAAGGTCATAGCATTATCCATAGATCGGTCATACGAGCTCTGAGCTCTCTTCCGGGAGGGAAATAACTGTCGATCACGAGTCCAGCACGTGATCCAAAGACCAAGGTGAACACACACACACACACACACACACACACACACACACACACACACACACACACACACACACACACACACACACACACACACACACACACACACACACACACACACACACGTACACCCACACACACACCCACACACCCACCCACCCACCCACCCACACACACACACACACACACACACACACACACACACACACACACACACACACACACACACACACACACACACACACACACACACACACACACACACACACACACACACACAGGAGAAGGGGAGGGATTACTGAGGGAAATGGAAGGAAATGAGGAAGGAGTAGGCTACACAACCCCGAAAATAGATACAACTTAGATAACACGTTTTTAGAAAAATCTGAGTGCGAGAGGGACTTGGGAGTTCTGGTGAGTCCGGACCTTAAAACCAGGAAGCAGTGTATTAGCGCCAGAAATAAAGCTAACAGAGCATTAGGCTTCATTGCTAGGACGGTAACGAATAGAAGTGCAGAGGTAATTATTAAACTCTACCTAGCGATAGTTAGACCCATCCTTGACTATGCGGTACAGTTTTGGTCTCCGTCCTACAGAATGGACGTAAATTCATTAGAATCAGTACAGAGAAGAATGACCAAAATGATACAAGGACTCGGAAATTTGCCTTACGAAGAGAGGCTTAGGCACCTAAACTTACACTCTCTGGAAAGACGCAGAGTGCGGGGTGATCTAATAGAAGTGTTCAAGTGGATCAAAGGCTATAACAAGGGTGATGCAAACAAGGTCATCATAATAAAACAACAGGGCAGGACTCGCAGTAATGGGTACAAACTGGACAAATTTAGATTTAAGAAGGAAATAGGCAAGAATTGGTTTACTAATAGGGTGGTCGATGAATGGAATAAACTTAGTAACCATGTAGTAAGCGCTGAAACTATCAGTTGTTTTAAAAAAACGATTAGACAACTTTATGGATGGGGATGACAGGTGGTGATGGATACGGAGCTGCCTAGTGTAGGCCTTATGGTCTTTTGCAGTCTCCTTTATTTCTTATGTTCTTATGTTCTTATGAGTAGACTTGGCCCAGGCAGACAGGCGAAAGGTAAACAAACGACCCCCCGATCAGCTGAGCGACGATGAAATGTCTAATAAAAATGTAAAGATTAGAAGTATAGATAAGAGCAATACAGTAGAAAGTGATGAGAATATTTTCCAGGGATTTAAAGAGGGTGGGGGGGACACAAACCCCCCCCGCCGACTGACAAGACTAGAAGAGAAGGTCGATAAGATGATCGAGGACTTGGAGCGTAGGTTCGGTCATGTTAACAACATTCTACAAAGAGTTGAAAAATTGGAACTAGAGAAGGCGAACAAAAATTTAACTGATGAAATAGAAAACCTGAATAGACAGTTAAATGAAGTAAAGGTGGAGAATGAGGAATTGAAGAGGAATAGTAAAGAAAACAGAGAGGGATGGAAGTCGATAAAAGAAAACAATAAAGTTGCATTTACTGATATAATTAAACAGCAAATGAGAGAACAAACTGAAGACTCAGTTATTAAAGTGATGAGACAGAAGGAGAATATAGTAAGAGACTTAGCTGGCAAAAAGAAATGTATAATTATATTAGGAATGGAAGAGAAACATAACCCAGATAGAACCTCAAGAACCAATGAGGAAAATGAAAAAGTAAGCAGTTTACTAAAATTAGTTCAGGAAGATGAACCAGAAATTATGAAGGAAATTGAGGAAAAATTCAGGCTCGGAAAGTATAGTACAGATAAGACCAGACCAATTAAGATTAAATTCAGGTCACAAACGACGGCAGAGAATATCTTATCCAAAACAGGGAAACTAGCAACAAGTGAACAATATAAAAAGGTATGGATAAAAAGGGAAATGAATAAAGAGGAAAGAGAGGAAGAAAAGCAGAAAAGACTTGAAGCTAAGAAAAATAACGAGAGCAGAACGGAGTCAGAGAAAGAGAGATTCTATTGGAGAGTAGTGAATATGAAACTAAGGCAGTTCGACATACAAGAGAAAAACAAAAGGGAAACAGTGAACACAATGGAAGTGACAGAAAACTAAGAGTGTCTTACACAAATATAGATGGATTAATAACAGGATTGAATGAGCTGAATGATTATTTGAAAGAAAAAGAACCGGACATAATGGGAATTGTAGAAACAAAATTAAAAGGCCCACTACCACCCAACAGTGTAGGACATGATGCATATAATTATTGGATTAAAAACAGAGAGAAAAAGGAAGGGGGTGGAGTTATGTTCCTGACTAAGAAGGATATAAACATGAAGGGTGTCATATATGGAAAGAATACAGTAGAGATGATTATGATAGAAGTGGAAGACAGAGATAAAAAGATCAGAAAATTTGTGATAAATTATGTGCCTCCGAAAACAGCCTCATGGGAGGAGAGTGAACATAAAAGTATGTTAGAGGACACAAAGATAACATTAAATAAAATAATGGAAGATGGAGGAAGAATAGTTATAATGGGCGACTTTAATTGCAAAGAAATCTGCTGGGAAGAAATGACAGTAAAGGGTGGAGACGGCTCATGGGGAAACGCTCTACTTGAGATGATTACTGACCATACAATGACACAATGGATACAGGAGAACACCAGGTATAGAAATGAAGAAGAACCATCGAGACTAGACTAATAATTACATCTGAACCCAGAATAGTGGACAAGATTGAATATAAAACACCAATAAGTAAAAGTGACCACATATTGATTGAACTGGAACTTAATGAAGAACAATATAGGAAAAGAAATGAGCAGTATAGAAAAGGAAGAATGATGTATGAAAAAACAAACTTTGATAAAATAAGAGAATTCTTTCAAAAGGAAAACTGGGAAGAAATATACAAAGAAGAAACAACAGTGGAAGAGAAATGGAATATTTTGACAAAAATTTACAAAAAAGGAGTGGAAAAGTATGTCCCAAGACAAAAACAAGAAAAAGAATATGTAAAATGCTGGTACAACAAAAGTTGTAGGGAGTTAAAAGACAAAAGAGACAAAGCCTGGACCAGATGGAAAAAAGACAGAAGACCTGAAAAATGGAAAATATATACCGGTTATAGAAATGAATATGTACAAACGTGCAGAGAGGAAAAGAGAAAATATGAAAAAGATGTCATAGAAAAGTGTAAAGATCAACCAAAACTATTCTACAGATTTGTATACAATAAACTGAAAAACAAACAAGACTTGGAGAAATTAAGACAAGAGGGAGTTGAATACACTGAGGAAATGGAAATGGCGGAAATTATGAACAAACATTTTAAATCAGTGTTTACAAGGGAGAACATACAACCTGAAGAGATTGAATGGAAAGAGAAAGTCCCCCCTATGGAAGAAATAGAAGTAACAAAGAATGAAATATTGACACACTTGAGTAATCTTGATGTCAGAAAATCGCATGGACCAGATGATATAGCAAACTGGATCCTGAAAGAATGCAGGAATGAACTGGCAGACAAAATACATAGCATACTAAACAGTTCCTTGAAAGAAGGAAAAGTTCCAGAAGATTGGAAAAAAGCAAATATAGTACCTATATATAAAGGAGGTAATAAAGAAGAACCTACAAACTATAGACCAG
Source organism: Oratosquilla oratoria (assembly GCF_046742065.1). Classification (NCBI taxonomy): domain Eukaryota; kingdom Metazoa; phylum Arthropoda; class Malacostraca; order Stomatopoda; family Squillidae; genus Oratosquilla; species Oratosquilla oratoria. The sequence goes on from NC_134801.1 coordinate 811,333, forward strand.
TCTCTCTAACAAGTACAATAGCAAAAATTTGTGAAAAAATTATCAAAAGTAGATGGGTAAAATATTTAGAAAAAAAAAAGAAGTGTTAAATCCAAGGCAATTTGGATTCAGACAAGGACGATCATGCGTCACCAATTTAATATGTTTCTATTCAAGGCTAATAGATATAATACAAGAAAGAGATGGATGGGCGGACTGTGCATTTCTAGATCTAAAGAAAGCTTTTGACAAAGTACCACATAAGAAGTTGCTTAAGAAATTAGAAACTGAAGGAGGAATACAGGGAAAACTACTAAATTGGATGGAAGACTTTTTGCAAGAAAGAAAAATGAGAGTAGTGATAAGAAACCAGCACTCAAAATGGGATGAAGTAATAAGCGGTGTTCCGCAGGGAACAGTTCTGGCCCCAATAATGTTTGCTATATACATTAATGATATGGATGAAGGAATTGGAAGCTATATGAGCTTCTTTGCAGATGATGCAAAACTACTGAAAAGAGTGAAAACTGAAGAAGATTGTGAATCACTACAGAGAGACCTAAATATAGTACAGGAATGGAGTAGGAAGTGGGAGATGGAGTTCAATACAAAAAAGTGTAGTATAATGGAATTTGGAAAAAGCAAAAACAGAATAACAGGAGCATATAAATTGGGAGAAGAAGGAATAAAAAAAGTAGAAAATGAGAAGGACCTGGGAGTCATTGTTATGAATAATATGTCACCTGAGAAACATATAAATAAGATTTTTGGAGAAACTTATAATTTAATAAGAACAATCAAAGTTGCATTTACATACCTGGATGAAGAAATGGTGAAGAAAATCCTAATCACCCTGATAAGACCAAGATTGGAATATGCAGCAACGATATGGTCACCAAGTACAAAAAAATGTATAACAAAACTTGAAAGAATACAAAGAGCAATTACAAAACTGGCACCAACACTCTCAAAACTATCATATGAAGAGAGACTAGAAAAACTTGAACTACAGACACTAGAGCAAAGAAGAGAGAGAGGAGATTTGATAGCTATTTACAGAATCATGAAAGGCATAGAAATTACTGATAGAGAGAATCTGATAAAATGGGATGACAGAAATACAAGAGGACACGGAAAGAAAATAAAAAAAGAAGAAGAATACCACCTGACCCCGACTTACCCAAGCGCTTTTTCAAGAATATTTTTAGGACAAAGTGTCACCGTAATACCACCTGTCCCCGACTTCCACAGCGTTTTTTTAGAATAATATTTTTATTTAGACTTGAGGAGGAGAACGGGGGTGGAAAGGGAGCTGGGAGATAGGGTTGATGAAAGAATATTAGGATGGTTTGGACACATGGAAAGAATGAGTGAAGAAAGACTAGTAAAAGAGATGTGGAAGGCAGATGTGGAGGGAGTGAACATGAGGGGGCGTCCTAGGATGAGGTGGATGGATGGGGTGAAGGGGGCTTTGGGGAAGAGGGGAATGTCTGTTGAGGAAGGACGGGAGAGGACAGAAGACAGGGGTGAATGGAGAATGGTTGTATATGGATGATGTTGTGATAGCATGAGGTGGAAGGGGCGGGTGGATGGGGGGTGAGGTAGTATGTGTGAGCAATATTTGACGCAGCCCGAAGGGATTCCTCCCCGTCCTCTCATTTTATGCAATGGGGGGACGGAGAGGGGGGGGGTCGCCGATTTAATGAAGCGACCTTGCTGTGGATGTGCTGTGTCTTGCGACACTGCTTCTGACCCAGGGCGGTGGACAAGGTGCAGGGATGACCCGTCATTCAGGAGGTGCTAAGATAAGAGGGAGGGTGGAGGGGTGTGGAGTGTATTCAGGGATGGAATGGGTGGGAATGATTTTATGCCTTTTTCTTTTTGGCTACCCCCCTTGTAAGGGGGAAAAGCCTTGGTATATGTATATATATATATATATATATATATATATATATATATATATATTGACTATATTATGACAAATAAGATTGAAGGTGTAAGAAGTAGACGAGGAGTATGGGAGAATTTCATGCCTTAACGTTTCGACCCGCAGGGTTTTGATCACAAACGAAAACACCACTAACGAAAACAGCGTTGTTTATAAAATCCCGTGTAAAAGCTGTCCCTTTTCATATTTTGGTGAATCTGGTCGCGGACTTAATAAAAGGATAAATGAACATAAAAATGACGTAAAAGCCCATAGGACATCTAACTCCATAGTAATACATGTGGATAAACATGGTCACCTTCCAGACTGGAACAACACAACCGTATTAAATAAAGGATTATCCAAGAAACCAAGGAAGACAATTGAGGCAGCATATATCAACACTAATAACAACATTAACCATAGAGAAGGCTTTATATGTTTAGCAAAAGCCACAAGCTTATTAATAATAAAAGAATACGCAAATAAAATAACAAGCTCTCCGAAGCGTCCCATGTATAAAATATCCTGTTACGTTTGAGTTGTTAGCTTTGTGATCAAGACCCTGTGGGTCGAAACGTTAAGGCGTGAAATTCTCCCATACTCCTCGTCTACTTCTTCTTATATATATATATATATATATATATATATATAAATATATATATATATACTGTATATATATATATATATATGTATGTATGTATGTATGTATATATATGCAGAAAAAACACCAAGGAAAATAATGAATATATTGATGACCGAGCGCTTTCGTCTATTCAGACGATATAATATATATTTGGTCTGACAATGATGATCCTACTCTGTTCTTTTCTAAACTTAATGCCTTGGTCCCTTCTATCAAATTCACCATGGAAATAGGAGAAAGTAATAATTTACCTTTCCTTGATGTAATAATTTCTACGTCTAAATAGAAATATTCTTCTAAAAAAAAAAAAAAAAACCGCTGTGGAAGTCGGGGACAGGTGGTATTACGGTGACACTTTGTCCTAAAAATATTCTTGAAAAAGCGCTTGGGTAAGTCGGGGTCAGGTGGTATTCTTCTTCTTTTTCTTCTTCTTCTTCTTCTTCTTCTTCTTCTTCTTCTTCTTCTTCTTCTTCTTCTTCTTCTTCTTCTTCTTCTTCTTCTTCTTTACAAAGGATTACAAAGGCGGAGCATGCCGACAGGAGACCTTTTGATCCATATCTAGGTCGGATGCGAAAAAGAAATCATATTAATAATAAGATATTAAATAAAAACTATGATAATGTAAATAACGAATAAAATACATAAATAAATGCATAGGTATAGTTAAATAATAAACAAACAGGTAAATAGTAAACAATAATGAATTGACATATACATACATATACATATACCAAGGGTTTTTCCCCCTTTCAAGGGAGGTAGCCAAAAAGGGAAAGGCATAAAAACACTCCCACCCATTTCATCCCTAAATACACTCTACACCCCTCCCACCCTCCCTCTCATCTTAGCACCTCCTGGATGACGGGTCATCCCTGCACCTTGCCCACCGCCCTGGGTCAGAAGCAGTGTCGCAAGACACAGCACATCCACAGCAAGGCCGCTTCATTTAATCGGCGATCCCCCTCTCCGTCCCCCCTTGCATATAAGGAGAGGACGGGGAGAAATCCCTTCGGGCTGCGTCAAAATTTACTCACACATACTACCCCACCCCCCCCCGCCCATTCCTCCTCATGCTATCACAACATCATCCATATACAACCATTCTCCACTCACCTCTGTCTTCCGTCCTCTCCCTTCCTTCCTCAACAGACATTCCCCTCTTCCCCAAAGCCCCCTTCACCCCATCTATCCACCTCATCCTAGGACGTCCCCTCATGTTCACTCACTCCACATCTGCCTTCCATACCTCTTTTACTAGTCTTTCTTCACTCATTCTTTCAATGTGTCCAAACCATCCTAATATTCTTTCATCAACCCTATCTCCCAGCTCCTTTTTCATCCCTGTTCTCCTCCTCACCTCCTCATTTCTCACTCTATCCAGCCTAGTAACCCCCATCATACTTCTCAGACACCTCATCTCAAACTAATAATAAATGAAAATCAGACAGACAAATGATAACAAAACAAAAACAAATAATATAAGATAAATTATAATCATTACAGCATCTTACTTAGGTATTTATCTAAATAATTCTTAAAGCTTCGAACTGAACTACATTGCACTACCTGTGCAGGAAGTTTATTCCATTCATTAACTACACGGTTGGCAAAGTTGTTTCTACCTACTTCCAAATTGAATCTATTTCCGGACAGATTGAGACCATTGTTTCTTGTCTGATTCTCATTCAATGTAAAAATTTTGCCACTTTTGATGTTGTCAATTCCCTTTAAAATCTTAAAGACCTGTATCAAGTCACCTCTGAGTCTACGCTTTTTTTTTTAGGGAAAACAGATTCATATGTTTTAGCCGATTTTCGTATGATTTATTATTGATATTTGGAATCAGTTTTGTGGCTCGCCGTTGTACTTTTTCCAGTCTGTCAATGTCTTTAATGAGATTCGGTGACCATACGGAAACAACATATTCCAAATGTGGACGAACTAACGATTTATATAGCTTGTTAATGAGTGATGGACTTTTGAAATCAAAAGATCGCGCAATCAGTCCCAGAATCTTATTTGCTTTCTCAGAGGCTGAAATACACTGCTTGGATGATTTGAGGTCGTTACTGATAATTACGCCGAGATCTTTTTCACTATCCACTTTTGTTAACGAATTTCCAAATAACTTGTAATCGTACTTACTGTTATTTTTACCTATGTGCATTACCTTGCATTCACTTGTGTTAAATTTCATTAGCCACTTTTCAGACCATTCTTCTTCTTCTTCTTCTTCTTCTTCTTCTTCTTCTTCTTCTTCTTCTTCTTCTTCTTCTTCTTCTTCTTCTTCTTCTTCTTCTTCTTCCTCGCGTTATTCTTCGCGTTTTTCTTCGCGTTCTTCTTCGCGTTCTTCTTCGCATTCTTCTTCGCGTTCTTCTTCGCGTTCTTCTTCGCGTTCCTCTTCTTCGCGTTCTTCTTCTTCGCGTTCTTCTTCGCGTTCTTCTTCGCTTTCTTCTTCCTCGCGTTCTTCTTCCTCGCGTTCTTCTTCGCGTTCTTCTTCGCATTCTACTTCGTGTTCTTCTTCCCGTTTTTCTTCGCGTTCTTCTTCCTCGCGTTCTTCTTCGCGTTCTTCTTCGTGCTGGGGATCCCGTGTTGGGGTTCCGCCCCGAGGCCGAGGCCGAAGGGGAAAACGAGGGATTAGAGCGCGGAAAGCTGCGGCCGGAGGCCGCTGTTTGCGCAGCCAAGCCCCCGGCGAAGCCGGAAAGGGCGAAGCCCGCGGCTTGTACAGAAATGAAAGATCTTTCAAATTTGATATCTACAGACGACGCACTAATGTCCTTTCATATGTACATTTTTATTCGTCTCATCATTACAGGACAAAAATGTCAGTGTTATCATCAATATTCCTTAGATCGTATAGATTTTGTAGTCCTGAGTTTTTGGATGATGAATTCTAAAGAATATATGTCATAGCTTCAAAATTCAAATATCCTAGGCACCTCGTAGATAATTCTTGTAAAATGGACAAAATCTTTCTGTGAGAAAAATAACAGTAAAACCTTTAATGCAAAAATCTTACTGGTTCTTCCATTTCACGAGAATTTCGTCAAACTAACTCATATTCTTAAGACTTTCAACATTGAAGTAGCATTTAAAAACTCCAATACAGTTAGAAACCTTTTAATTAAAAACTCCCGATAAAAAAGAAGGATGTATATATTCAATTCCATGCAAAAATTGTGACAAATGCTATATAGGTCAGACTGGAAAAGAATTAGAAGTAAGGTTAAAACAACATCAGTATAGCGTCAGGAGTGGTCAAATGTCTAACGCATTATTTGTTCATTAAGGGATTCTAATAATTGCGTTATTGGGAGGGTGTCAAAGAAATTGTTAGAATTAAGTCGTATTTGATTAGAAATATAATAGAATCCAGTCTGATTAAAGATGTTTGTCAACAACTTAAATTTAAGTCAAGGAATGTACAAACTTGATAACTCTGGGTTACAAAAAAAAAAAGAAAAAAAAAAAGTAAGTTGTCTATGTCTTTTCAACTGAATTAGGACCATTTTGCACCGCTGAATCAAAAAACGACTTCCATTTTTTTTCAGTCAGGTCAGGTTTTTATGCCAATTTGATTTTGAAAAATCCGATCTTCTGACTTAATTGATTACATTTTTGTAACATTATCAGTTAATTTTTGTTAATATTTCTCATCCAAAAAAGGTTTTAGGAGATTTTTTCTAACAGAATGTATTCATTAAATGTTACAAATTTCAATTTCTGTAAATTGAATGATAGACATTGATAAAGGTAAGTACATGTAAATTAAACGTTACGTCGTCATTGTGTAAAATTTAGGGCATAAACTTCCGTTTCTTCGAACCCATCGAATACTCAACAACAGGGATGTTTCTCTCCAGATTCCAAGAGTAATCAGCCATCATGACTGCATCCCAGCGTCCCTGATACCTGGTCTCCATCTCTTTTATGTCCTGATGGAATCTCTCTCCCTGCTCATCACTCATTGATCCCAGATTCTCAGGAAACCGATCCATATGTGGGTAAAGGTAATGCATTTTGATACTCCTGTTGCATTCAATGTTTCTGAAAACAGTCAGCATATTAGTCACAAGTTCTGCATAGTTCCTGGCCTTGTTGTTGTCAAGAAATTTCTTCACGACCAGAACAAAAGCCTTCCATGCTTCCAGTTCCACTTCGTTCATTGAGTTTTCAAACTTAGGGTCTCTGATGAACTGGCGGATTTGAGGACCATAAAAAATGCCAGCTTTCAACTTCTCTATGGTTAATCCTTGAAAAGCATGGCACAAGTAAGTGAAGCAGCCACCATCCTTGTCTAGAGCTTTGGTGAACTGTTTAATCAACCCGAGGATTGTTGATGACGTTCCTTGCTCTGGAAGGCACCAAGTCCTCCCGCACAGGCCAGTCGTTCTTTGTGTAATGCTGAGCAGTGTCCCTACTATCCCACATGCACAGAAAGTATGGATACTTGGTGAAGCTGGACTATTGTCCTAACAAAAAATCACCATTTTCAGGTCAACACAAATACACTCATGGTGATCGTAAAAATTGTTCTCCAAAGGATTACAAAGGATTTACAAAGGCGGAGCATGCCGACAGGAGACCTTTTGATCCATATCTAGGTCGGATGCGAAAAAAAAAATCATATTAATAATAAAATAATAAATAAAAACTATGATAATGTAAATAACAAATAAAATACATAAATAAATGCATAGGTATAGTTAAATAATAAACAAACAGGTAAATAGTAAATAATAATGAATTGACATATAACTAATAATAAATGAAAATCAGACAGACAAATGATTATAAAACAAAAACAAAAAATCATTACAGCATCTTACTTAGGTATTTATCTAAATAATTCTTAAAGCTTCGAACTGAACTACATTGCACTACCTGTGCAGGAAGTTTATTCCATTCATTAACTACACGGTTGGCAAAGTTGTTTCTACCTACTTCCAAATTGAATCTATTTCCGGACAGATTGAGACCATTGTTTCTTGTCTGATTCTCATTCAATGTAAAAATTTTGCCACTTTTGATGTTGTCAATTCCCTTTAAAATCTTAAAGACCTGTATCAAGTCACCTCTGAGTCTACGCTTTTTTAGGGAAAACAGATTCATGTGCTTTAGCCGATTTTCGTATGATTTATTATTGATATTTGGAATCAGTTTTGTGGCTCGCCGTTGTACTTTTTCCAGTCTGTCAATGTCAATAATGAGATTCGGTGACCATACGGAAACAGCATATTCCAAATGTGGACGAACTAACGATTTATATAGCTTGTTAATGAGTTATGGATTTTTTAAATCAAAAGATCGCGCAATCAGTCCCAGAATCTTATTTGCTTTCTCAGAGGCTGAAATACACTGCTTGGATGATTTGAGGTCGTTACTGATAATTACGCCGAGATCTTTTTCACTATCCACTTTTGTTAACGAATTTCCAAATAACTTGTAATCGTACTTACTGTTATTTTTACCTATGTGCATTACCTTGCATATACTTGTGTTAAATTTCATTAGCCACTTTTCAGACCATTGCTGTAATTGATCTCAATCTTCTTGAATATCTAATTGGTTTGAGTGATCATTTGCCACTCCGCACAGTTTTGTATCATCAGCAAATTTGGAAACAGTAGATTTTAGTCCATGGTCTATATCATTTATATATACCATGAATAGAAGTGGCCCAAGAACGGAACCCTGAGGAACTCCACTTGCAACACTTTTCCAACCAGAAGTTTTTCCATTTAAAACAACTCTCTGTTTTCGACCATTCAACCAATTACTAGTCCAACCTAATAGGCTACCACTTATTCCATGCAAAGCTAATTTAGTAAGTAGTCTTTCGTGTGGGACGGTATCAAAAGCTTTTGCAAAGTCTAGATATATTAAATCTATATTGTTTCTTTTGTCATAATTCGAGATAACTGTGTTGTAGAATTCGAGTAAGTTAGTCACGCAAGAACGTTTCCGTCTGAAACCATGCTGGCTATCATTTATCAAACGGTTACTTTCTAAATGATGTTCGATAGCATCTCTGATGATAGTTTCCATTATTTTTCCTACGATTGAAGTCAAACTTATAGGCCTATAGTTATTTGGTTTCTTTTTGTCACCTTTTTTGAATATGGGAGTAACGTTAGCTAGCTTCCATCCTCTTGGGACATCTCCGGATATGATGGATTTCTTGAAAATAATTTCTAATGGAAGAACAATCTCATTTTTCATTTCCTTTAAGATTCTTGGATGCCAACCGTCAGGCCCTGGTGTTTTATTAACTTTGAGTTTGTCTATACACCTTTTAATTTTTCTTTTGTTATATTTACCGTAGTGAGTAAGTTTACCCCAGACTTTTCACATGTTTCAGTTTGGAATTCACTTTGAGGTGTTTCGTTTACGAATACCGAGCTAAAATAATTGTTTAAGATATTACACATTCCTTCATTTGAATATTCAAGTTGACCGTCAGCAGATAATAGTGGACCAATGTGATTCCTAACAACCTTTTTATCTCTAATGTAACTATAGAATTCTTTGGGATTCTCTTTGGATTTCTCAGCGATGTTCATTTCGTATTGTCGTTTTCTTTTTCTTATTGTCTTTTTTAAATCTCTCTGTATTGATACATAACTTTCATAGTCATTAGATGCACCCGAGCACTTGTATTTCTTATAAGCCTGTCTCTTTTTAGCAATACTTTTTTCAGTTTCTTTGTCGAGCCACTTTGGGCGAGCCTGATTTGGGGGACGTCTGTCCTTGAAAGGAATGTAAGTTTGAATCATCTTAGTGAGCGTATTTTGAAATATTTCCCACATCTGATCTACAGATCTTTCGTTTAATTTTGCCTCCCAATCTGTAAGCTGAAGCTCCTGACGTAGTCCTATGAACTGAGCTTTACTGAAATCGGGTATTTTAGAAACACAAGTATCTATTCTAAAATTGTTTAGGAGTTTGAATCTAACTCCAGCACATAATTCACCGCTTTATACTTCTCCTTCAGTGTAGTCGAGTGAGCAAGGGGTACAGAGGCAAACTGGTTGCCGTTGTGAAACAGAGCACACTTCAACGATCGCTTGCTGCTGTCAGTGAACCTTCTCCAATCTTTGGGATCATACTGTGTTACTCCAACCTTATGAAGAAGCTAAGTAATATCTGTACAGTATACCAAGTCCTTCCTTTCAATGAAAAAACGAAGGAACTGAGGAACTCTTGATGTCTGTTGCGGTAAAAGGTGATGCGAGCACTGTCAGAGAGGAGGTTCTTTTCCTTTAATCTGGATGCCAACAGCTTGGCAGAGGACTTTGACAAGCTGAGATCGCGAACTAGATCATTTAGCTCCTTTTGGGGAAAATAATGTGGAGCATCATCGTTAAAAAACACTTCTTCTTCTTCATCTTCTGGAACACTGGAGGAATCTTCGTCACTGATGTCAGGAAGTTCTCCAAAGACAGGTACTGGAATTTCATCACAGTGAGCTACAGGACGACGTGCTGATTCAAGATCAGGATACTTGAGGCTGCTTCGGTTCTTTCTGTTGATCCCAGTCACATCAATAGCGCAGAAGTAGCAGTCAGTGACATGGTTTGTCGGCTCCCTCCAAACCATGGGAAATCCAAACTTCAGACAACTCTTCTTGCCTTTGGTCCACTGACGCAGATACTCGGTGCATGACTTGCATACTATGTGTGGCTCTCAAACTTTATCCTGGTCACCAAGTTTAATACCAAAATAAGAATGGTAAGCACGCTTTATAAAACTTGTGACTTGATTCCTGTTAGGTACAATGGTGTATTCGCCACAGATGTAGCAGAATATGTCAGGCTTGTTTGTACAAGATCTTCTAGTCGAAGCCATTTTATTCACCTGTAATATATATATATATATATATATATATATGTATATATGTATGTATATATATATATATATATATATATATATATATATATCATCAAATCAGCCATCCTGAGTCCACTGCTGAACAAAGGCCTCCTTCATAGCATTCCATGATTCACACGACCGCGCCAACCTCTGCCATGTCACTCCTGCAAACTTCTCAATCTCGTCTCTCCATCTTCTGTCTGGTCTCCCTCTTCCACGCTTCCTATCTCGCGGCGTCCACTCAGTAACACATTTGCTCCATCGCTCATCAGTCATTCGCACTAACTTACCTGCCCAATTCCACTTCCTCTCTTTCACCGTCTCCACAATATCTTTCACTATAGTCTGCTCTCTCATCCAACTTGCTCTCTTTTGATCTCTCAGCGTTATTCCCATCATTGATCTCTCCATTCTCCTCTGTGCAGTCATTAGCTTTGTTTCCATTTCCTCCGGCACTCTACCCTCTCTTAAACAAACATTAAATAACCTCACCAGCCAGTCCACCATAACTGTACCTCCTTTCTTCAGACATTCTGCTTAGCATCCATCCAGACCAGGTGCCTTACCTGCTCTCATCATCTTAACAGCTGCTTTCACTTAATTCTTCCCTATTTCTCCTCCATTTTCCTCACTCATCACTCTAATTTTCTTAGCGCTTCCCACTGCAACTACCTTTCCCTCCCTATCCTCCTTTACATTTAGCAACTCCCTAAAACACTCTGCTCACCTTCCTCTCACTGCCTTCTCTTCCATTATCATCTCTCCATCTGTGCCTTTTACCTTTTCTTCTCTACTTGATTCGCCTCCTTTTTCTCTTTTAATTTCCTTCCAAAACATCTTTTTATTACTTTCAATTTTTTTTTGTCATACTCTTACCCCATTTCACATCTGCTCTCCTCTTTGCTTCCTTTATCTTATGCTTAACTCCCTTTCTCTTTACTTTGTACCTCTCATATGATTCCCTCGTCCTAATTTGCAGCCAATCTATGAATGCCTGCTTCTTCTCTTCTATACATTTCTTTGCTTCCTTATCCCACCACTCACTACCCTTCCTTCTATTTCCTCCCGCCCTCCTTGTTCCACACACTATCCTTGCACACCTTATGACTCCCTCCTTGAACCATCCCCATTCCTCATCCACTCCTAGTTCTACTCTATCCTTCACTCCCTCCCACTCCTCTCTCAACTTCTTCTTATACTCATTTTCCCTTTTCCCCCATTTAAGCAGTTCACTCTAAGTACCTTCCTACCTTCTGCCCTTTTCCTCTTTCTCCACCTATTCTCCACTCTCAATTTACCTTCCACCAGAAAATGATCTGATATTCCCCCACTCTCTCTCCTTAGAACATGTATATCCTTAACTCTTCCTTCCATACTCCTGGTCACCACTGTATAGTCCATTAACGCTCTATTTACCACCCTTCCATCCACCACCCTCTCCCATGTGTACTTATAATTGACTTTCTTCTTAAACATTGTATTTGCTATCATCAACTCTCTTTCAAGACGCATCTCCACCATCAATTCTCCACTACGATTTTTACCTGGGACTCCATACTTCCCAATCACTCCGTCAATTGGTACATTTCCTACCCTAGCATTTAGGTCTCCCAATACAACTACATTGACATTTCTCCCTAATCCCTCTATGCACTCATTTATATCTACCAAAAAAGCCTCCCTTTCCTCTACGCTCTTTTCACTACCAGGTCCATACGCACTTACAAAAACCCACATCTCCCTTCCCAGCTTCACCCTCATCCACATCAACCTTGATGACACCTCCTTCCACTCCACTACACGCTTACTTATCTCTTCACTTACTAGTATAGCCACCCCTTCTCTCCCTTGTCCCCTCTTCACTCCTGAGTACCTCCCAGCTACACTCCCAAACTCACACTCGCCCTTCCCTTTTATTTTAGTTTCACTCAAAGCCAGCACATCCATCTTTCCTCTCACAAACATACTGCCTATCTCTTCCAATTCACTCTCATCTGTATCACATCCAAGCACATTAAAAGACCCAAACCATAGGGTACTGGTTGGAAAACTCCCAGACCCTCTTATGCTTTTAGTTTTTTGTTTGTTTAAGAATTTCCCCTTTGGGGCTACAGGTAGTAGGACTCCTAATCCCATAATTTGGCACATGCAAAATCTTCAGATTTTGTTTATTGCAAAAATAATGAAAGAATTTGGCATCATATTACGTAAAAATACCCCTTACATGTAAACAAAAACGTCAAAAAACAAATGTGTAGCTTACTTCAGAAAGTTGATCTGATTGAGCAAAATCAATATGATTTTTTGATTCAGCACATCAAAATTATCCTAAATTAGCTAATATATATATATATATATATATATATATATATATATATATATATATATGTATATATATATATATAACCAAATCCTGGAGAAGAGACAAATTGAAGCAGCCAAGCAGCTCCGTGTCGACCCTAACATTACTATTAGAAGAGCCAACAAAACTGCTACCCATGTCCTAATAGAGACAGACGAATATTTGCAAAAACTAGACCAAATCTTGGGTGATACAAGCAAATTCAAGAAAATTACTAAAGATCCAACGGAGACTTTGAAAAAGAAATTAAATTAGCTAATTGACAACGCTAACGCTACTAAAGGTGGCACAAAGCTCCATAAGCTATCTGGAGACTATGGACTTGGTTATTGCTATGATAATGTCAAACGCTTAAGCCAGGGAACAAACTTAGACCCATTATCTCTCAGATCACAACACCATCTTACCACATAACCAAGAAATTAGGTGAACTCCAGATTGATGGAGTTGCCATGGGATCCCCATTAGGAGTTCTATTTGCCAATTTTTTCTTGGGCAGCATTGAAGAAGAGGTATTCGATGAGGTACAGAGACCACGAATATACTGCCGATACATCGATGATTTTTTGTTATAACCGAGAACATCCAACAAATTGAAGCCTTGCAACAACGATTGAAAGAATCCTCTGGCCTTAACTTCACCATCGAACATAGTGATGAAGATTCCGTCCCATTTCTTGATGTTCTGGTGAAACAGGGAGAAGAAACTTTCAACACCTCTGTTTATGTTAAATCCACCAACCAAGGACATTGCCTAAATGGATCAAGTGAGTGCCCTCAGAGGTACAAGGATTCTACAATAGGTGCCTTTATTAGATGGGCCCTCACGCACTAACAACTGGAGGGCCGTACACTCAGAGTTGGAAAGGGCCACGCAAGTCCTCATCAACAACGGATTTGCCAACAAAGACATTCAAAGAATAACTAAGAAAATAATGGACATGTGGTACCTAAAAAAGAACCTCTCGGAAGATAACCAAACACCAGAAAAGATAATTAATATATTCTATAAATTCTTCTTCTCCACGGCATACAAGGACGATGAAAGAATTATGAAGCAAATCATCAGAAGGAACATCAAGCCGGCTTCCGCAGACACCAACATTATTTTTGCCATATATTACCAAAATAGGAAGACATCAAGCCTACTCATCAAGAACAACAACAAACCCATCAACGATAAACTTCAGAGATCTCATGTAGGCTATACGTGTAACCTTGGGAACTGCGCAACCCAACCTTCTTCCTATATTTGTATGACCACCATGAAGCTGTCGCATAGACTGTCATACCATCTGACATCAGGTGCACCAAAGAATCATTCCAAAGACACTCACCACACCATCTTACGAAAGGAAACTCTGGTCAACAACACGGAAATTTTAGCCACACACCAAGTCCCTAGATGATTACCTATACTGGAGGCTGTTTACATAAAAGGTCTTTCCCCAAATCTTAATATACAAACCCATGACCTGCAAGCGTTACCCAGCGTGAGGAGGTCCGCCCATTACGGTGCTTGGGCGCAAACTGATGACTTCACGCACCTCTCAGCCAATGGGAGAACAGACCGTACCTAACCCGCAGCAATCCAGCTAATCACCATCCATCTTCCGGGTATAAAAGTTGCTGATCTTCATGGCATTCATTGATTTGCCCAACCAATTTTTGTAGCAATAGAAACAACTGCGTACGTCGATTTTGCCGAGAAGAAATATTCCCGATACCCGAGCTATTCTCGCCTTCTCTGAGATCTCGCTCTGTCGGAAGACACATACCCCCCTTAACTCTGCTGAAGACTACCATTGCCCTTGCGGTCTAAAAACTTGGTTGATCTACAGTAGAGGGGGGGAAAACCCCTCCCGGTCTAGTGTCACTAGCACACAACCGGCATAGGCACGCGTGCTTAATCAAGTTATCATCAGAGGCAGAAGCTGACCCCCTTAACCTCCCGCGCCGAGATCCACCTCCCACGTCTAGACCCACCCCCTGTTTAGCGCTCGCGCAGTGTCAGTGTCTTGCTTACGCATTTCATTCTCTCCACTAACCCGTTCAACTAACCTCATCCCCCGCCATCCGCCCCTACAACAATCGCTCTACAATCACCACCCGTTTACCCAACACGTATAACACCAACATAAATACTAGGACACAAAGACGCCTAACCCATTGCGCTTGGCGCAATAGGTCGAGTTAGGATCCGGGAATTACGTCCCACCGGTAAACAACCACAACTCACCAAGGAACTATGGGACATTCTGGCCTAACAGAATATTTACATACACAAGCTTATTCCACAACACAACGCATACATACTCATCACAGACGACACAACCACTGAAACACTTTGTCAAAAGAAAACCAAGAACCAATGGATACGACATACAGGACCCACCAGAGCTCAACGCCAACAGAACACTAGTTATAACACACGTAGACCCCTATGTCACAGAACACACAACTGAAGAAATTAAAGAAGAAAAAAGACTAAACACAAACACACAGGTAATCAAATTCCCACGCACCAAGACCGTACTCAAGATCAAATTCGAATCCACACAAATGGTTAAGGACTGCATTCTCAAGGGACTTAAGATATTCTCATAATCATTCCCCCCACACACATTTAGACAGGAAACATATATATACATTCCACAGTGCACTAACTGCTACTCACTTGAACACACACGCAAACAATGCCCGCACCCATTCCCATACATGATCTGTTCAAACTGCACTTCCACTGAGTACCGACAAGACAAATGCACCTGCGCAATAACCAAGTGCCTCCTCTGTCAAGGGGACCACCTAGCTGTTGCAATGCGGTGCCCGATGAAAAAAGAGAGAGCAAAGGGCATCACTAAACCAACCAACCAACAGACACACACCAACACACAAAAATATGCCAATGCCACAAAATCAAAACCCGCACTCCTCCCCACACGAACAACCACGACCACAACACTTCACCACATGACAACAATAAACACAGCCATTACACTAGCCACCCTTATGGACAAGGAAGAGCCAGGTTCATTCCAGAGCACACTCAACACCATATACCAAGCCAACGGCCTCCCCACAGTCATAATCCCTCCCCAAGCCATTAACACAAGCCTACTAGCAAAAGCACTAAGTAACCAAACACAACCCATCATAACATCTAATAACACAGAACCCATGGAGACAACAGAGCCAAAACCTCAAAAGACCTTTACCAGAAAACGAAGACACCAATCTCCCACAGAAACAAAGACTAACCAACCCAAAAACAAACCGCCTGGGATTTCAACTTGTAGCACCAGTAACAGAACAGATACCATCAGACCCCACACACGACACTCTCAAAACACTCATCGACACCCAACGAATAGAAATACTATACACAACAGCACAGCAGGAAAAATACATAATAGAGAAAATAGCCAAAAACACAATAAACTTAACCGATTACCCCATACAGATAATAAACGAAACAAAATTCAATAATCTCAAACAAGGACACTTCGAACTCCGAAACAAGAACACAGAATACGAATCACACTGAACACTCAACGCTGAATAAAACAATAACTGGGCACTTCTACCTCAATATTATGGAACAAATACACATCATACAACACAACATAATACAGTGGACATTCGACAGAAGAAACGAACTTTGTAACATATACAACATAACAACACCAGACATAATATTTTTAAACTCGATAGGTACACCCGACAGACTAAAAATACACAATTACACAGTAGACAGACGAAATGATACCAATCAAGCACAAGCAGGCATAGCAATAGCCTTTAAACACATGTCAAATACAAAATACTAGACGATTTTCAAGACGAAATAATAGGACTTAAAATAGACACAAACCAAGGACCCAATATAATAGCAACAATATACTTACCCCCCAGATGCCCCCTCTTCCCTATAGATGACATACTAAGACTAACAAGAAAAAGACTACCTGTATACATATTAGGAGACATGAACGCCAAACATCCTACACTAGGACACAGCAGCACAAACACCACAGGAAGGCAGATAGCACAACTAATACAAAGAGGACATTTAACACACTTAGGGCCAGACTTCCCCACCTGCATTACACACAACGGACAAGGAACACCAGACACAAACAGACATCATCACTTAAACTACAGAATCACACCAGGACAAATAACTACATCAGACCACATCCCAATACACTTAACATTGGCAACAAAACCAATAACAATACCTACACCAGAAAGATACACTTTCCACAGAGCAGACTGGACAAGATTCAAGAACACACTAAACATAGAAAGAACAACAGACAAGCACAAATACGAATACACTATTATACAGGAAGACCCTTCAACATACACAGTGTATGTACATACATACATACATACATACATATATATATACACCAAAGACTTCCCTTACACGATGGGGTAGCCACAAAGAAAAAGGCATAGAAATCCCTCCCACCCATTTCATTTCTCATATACTCCACTCCCCTTCACCCTCATCCCTCCCTCCTAACTTGGCACCTCCTGGATGACGGGTCATCCCTGCATCCTGTCCACTGCCCTGGGTCAGAAGCAGTGTTGCAAGACACAGCACATCCACAGCAAGGCCGCTTCATAAATTCGGTGACCCCCCCTCTCCGTCCCCTCATGCAGAAAAGGAGAAGACGGGGAGAAATCCCTTCGGGCTGCGTCAATTTTTTTTTTCATACATACTTCCTCACCCCCCATCCCCCACCCACTCCCCCTTATGCATCACAGCCTCATCTATACACAACCCTTCTCCATTCACCCCTATCTTCTGTCCTCTCCCGTCCTTCCTCAACAGACATTCCTCTCTTTTGTAATGCCCCTTTCACCCCATCCATCCATCTCATCCTAGGACGCCCCCTCATATTCATTCCTTCCACCTCCGCCTTCCACACTTCTTTTACTAATCTTTCTTCACTCATTCTTTCCATGTGTCCAAACCATCCTAATACTCTTTCATCAACCCTATCTCCCAGCTCCCTTTCCACCCCTCTTCTCCTCCTCACCTCCTCATTTCTCACTCTATCTAGCCTAGTAACCCCTATCATACTTCTCAGACATTTCATCTCAAACACATTCAAACTCCTTCTCTCTTCCTCTCTCATGTTCCATGTTTCTGCCCCGTACATTGCTGTTGGCACAATCACTCCTTCATATAACCTCCTCTTAGCATCTATTCCCATATGTCTATTTCTCATTACACTTTTTAATCCACCAAGGCATTTACTTGCTTCTCTCAATCTACATTCTACCTCCACTCCCACTCCTCCCTTTCCTGTCACATTCGTACTCAAGCATCTAAAACTATCCACTTCCTCCAGTCTTTCACCCTTAATGCTCACTTCCAGCCTACTGTCACTCTCACCCCTTGAACATCTCATCACCTTACTTTTGCCCACATTTATCTTCAGCTTCCTTCTTTCACAAACCTTCTCAAACTCTGTCACTAACTTCTTCAATCCCTCCTCTGATCCTGCTACAAGCGCAGAGTCATTAGCAAACAATAAAATGGCTCACCTCCCACTTTTCTCCATTTTCTTTAATCATCTCCAACCCCTGACACACTACCCTTGCATTCACCTCTCGCACCACCCCATCCATGTAAAGATTGAACAGCCAGGGCGACATAACACATCCCTGACGAAGTCCCACCTTTACCTCAAACCATTCACCCTCTCCATTTCTAATCCTAACACAAGCTCTACTACTCTCATAAAAACTCTTGACTGCTCTTAACAGCTTTCCTCCTATCCCATATATCTGCCTTCCTGTCTACCCTGTCGTAAGCCTTTTCCAGATCCATAAAAGCCCAAAAAAACATCCTTACCTTTTCCTATAGTTTTCTCACATATCTGCCTTACCACAAAAATCTGATCTACACATCCCCTACCTGTCCTAAACCCACACTGTTCCTCACCAATTACTCCCTCTCTTCCTCTCCTAATCCTCTCAGTCAAGACCCTCCCATAAGCCTTCCCAACTACACTCAACAAGCTGATCCCTCTGTAACTACTACACTCACACTTATCCCCCTTTCCTTTGTAAAGCGGAACTATACAGGCACTCCTCCAGTCCTCCGGCACTCTACCCTCTCTCCAGCAAACATTAAATAACCTCACCAGCCAGTCCACCATAACTGTACCTCCTTTCTTCAGACATTCTGCATGGCATCCATCCAACCCGGGTGCCTTACCTGCTCTCATCATCTTAACGGCTGCTTTCACTTCATCCCTCCCTATTTCTCCTCCATTTTCCTCACTCATCACTCTCATTTTCTTAGCGCTTCCCACTGCAACTACCTTTCCCTCCCTATCCTCTTTCACATTTAGCAACTCCCTAAAATACTGTGCCCACCTTCCTCTCACTGCCTTCTCTTCCATTATCATCTCTCCATCTGTGCCTTTTACCTTTTCTTCTCTACTTGATTCGCCTCCTTTTTCTCTTTTAATTTCCTTCCAAAACATCTTTTTATTACTTTCAAAATTTTCTGTCATACTCTTTCCCCATTTCACATATGCTCTCCTCTTTGCTTCCTTTATCTTATGCTTAACTTCCTTTCTCTTTACTTTGTACCTCTCATACAATTCCCTCGTCCTAATTTGCAGCCACTCTATGAATGCCAGCTTCTTCTCTTCTATACATTTCTTTGCTTCCTCATCCCACCACTCACTACCCTTCATTCTATTTCCTCCCGCACTCCTTGTTCCGCACACCATCTTTGCACACCTTATGACTCCCTCCTTGAACCATCCCCATTCCTCCTCCACTCCTAGTTCTACTCTATCCTTTACTCTCTCCCACTCCTCTCTCAACTTCTTCTTATACTCATTCTCCTTTTTTTCCCTCATTTAAGCAGTTCACTCTAAGTACCTCCCTACCTTCTGCCCTTTTTCTCTTTGTTCCACCTATTCTCCACTCTCAATTTACCTTCCACCAGAAAATGATCTGATATTCCCCCACTCTCTCCCCTTAGAACATGTACATCCTTAACTCTTCCTACCATACTCCTGGTCACCACTATATAGTCCATTAATGCTCTATCTGCCATCCTTCCATCCACCACCCTCTCCCATGTGTACTTATGCTTGACTATCTTCTTAAACACTGTATTTGTTATCATCAACTCTCTTTCAAGACACATCTCCACCATCAATTCTCCACTACGATTTTTACCTGGAACTCCATACTTCCCAACCACTCCGTCAATTGGTACATTTCCTACCCTAGCATTTAGGTCTCTCAATACAACTACATTGACATTTCTCCCTAATCCCTCTATGCACTCATTTATATCTACCCAAAAAGCCTCCCTTTCCTCTACGTTCTTTTCACTACCAGGTCCATACGCACTTACAAAAACCCACATCTCCCTTCCCAGCTTCACCTTCATCCAATTCAACCTTGATGACACCTCCTTCCACTCCACTACCCTCTTACTTATCACTTCACTTACTAGCATAGCCACCCCTTCTCTCCCTTGCCCCCCTCTTCACTACTGAGTACCTCCCAGCTACACTCCCAAACTCACAGTTGCCCTTTCCTTTCATTTTAGTTTCACTCAAAGCCAGTACATCCATCTTTCTTATCACAAACATACTGCCTATATCTTCCCTTTTACTCTCATCTGTACCACATCCACACACATTAAAAGACCCAAACCTTAGGGTACTGGTTAGAAAGCTCCCAGACCCTCTTACACCTTTTCTTTCTTTTTTAGGAATATCCCCTTTCGGGGCTACAGGTAGTAGGAATCCTAATCCCATCCCCCGTCCCTTTTTTGTTGCCTTTTACGACTCAAGTGGAAATACTTGGTGGCAGTATTCTTTTGCCCCCACCACAGGTTAGGTAGGCTAGAAAAGGAAATGAATATTCAGAGAAATGGTACAGGACAGTAACAAGGGGTTGGGGGGACAGCATAATGGAGGGACATTCGTAGTATAAAAGTGTCATAATTTATCTATGTACAGATATTTCTTCTATCACAGACAAAATTATGTGTGGCTCTGGTCCGTAGGGGCGCCTCATATAGACCCTAAAGTATCAACTGCATGCTACTCTGCCACAATAACATGCAGCCAATACCCCAGACGGGGTAAAAGTGATATGTGGTTGAAAAAAAAAAAAAAAAAAAAATATATATATATATATATATATATAAGCTGCGGGCTTCACCGGGGGCTTGGCTGCGCAAACAGCTTTCCGCGCTCTAATCCCTCGTTTTCCCTTTCGGCCTCGGGGTGGAACCCCAACACGGGATTCCCAGCACGAAGAAGAACGCGAAGAAGAACGCGAAGAAGAACGCGAGGAAGAAGAACGCGAAGAAGAACGCGAGGAAGA
>NC_134801.1:837500-875000 GCF_046742065.1 Oratosquilla oratoria
ACTAACTAAAAAATTATCCAAGTTATGAGCAAGTGGCCAAATGCATAGTATGTCATCGACATACCTGTACCAAATAACATTACGTGGAAGAATACAAGACAACAACTCCCTTTCAAAAAATTCCATATACAAATTACTCAACAGTGGAGACAAGGGATTCCCCATAGCCATGCCAAATCTTTGTACATAGAATTTTCCATCGAAAACGAATTTGGAATCAACCACACAGAGTTTAATGAGATTAATAATGACATCAACTGGAAGAGGCAAAGAATGACGTTTAAGTTCTTCTTCTAGAAAGGAAAGGTCAAAAACAGGAACACGGGTGAATAACGAATTAACGTCAAAGCTAACGAACTTAAAATCAACAGAAATATCAAGATCGTTCAATTTACTAATCAAATCTACATTGTTCCTAATGTGGGAAGTAGAAATAGTCCCAACGAGTGGACTCAAGACAGAAACAAGCCTAATAATCCAATGAGACCCATTATCAGTTCTACTGGTTGCGTTTCATACAAATTGTCCAAAGGGCTCTGGTCTTTCCAAACAAGATCATTTTATCATCAATCAAATTGTAGGACCATGTTCCAAAGCTCCGCCGTAGAAATCATGTGTGACCTTTTATCACCTGTGTCAATTGTCATCTATTTTATTCATTTATTCTTGTTATTAATTTTTATTTTGATCATTTCTATTTTTGTTTATTTGTAAAACAATCCTTATGTATTTATGCTGAGTGACCTCTCCTGTTCTCTACACTATTGTATTTAAACTGTACTTTGTTGTGATACTATGTACTTTGAAAATGTCTCAAATAGACGAAAACGTTCAGTATTCCGATCTATGATTTCCTCGTGGTTCCAAGAAAAAAGAAAAAAAGAAAAAAAAAATATATATATATATATATATATATATATATATTGAGATATTCTGACAGGTTAACGTAAGTGGGGTATGAAACACAGGAGTCTTATTCCAAGTTTATTTCTGACTAGTTTCGCAGGTATGTTTTGAAAAAGTATACTTGCGAAACTAGTCAGGAATAACCTCGGACTAAGACTCCTGTGCTTCCTACTCCACTTACGTTATGTATATATATATATATATATATATATATAATAATAATGTATATATATTAATGTATATATATTAATGTTATTTTCAAAAACAGTACCATCAAAGAACTCCTTATTAAAAATTCCCCTTGTCATAATGTAGGATGTGTTTATAGTATTCCCTGTAAAAACTGTAGCTCCTGTTATATTGGCCAAACAGGTAAAGAATTAAATATTAGGATGAAACAACACAGGTACAGTATAAGGACGGGCCAAATGTCCAGTGGAGTTTTTGTCCATGTTAGGGACACAAACCACAACATTGACTGGGACAACGTTAAGAAAATTGTTGATTGTAATTCAGCTTTAGATAGGAACATCATTGAATCCTGTTTCATAAAGAACAATTTTGATAGTAATATTAACTTGAGTTTAGGTTTATTTAAACTAGACAATTTTATAATTAATAGGATAGTAAAACAGTACCAAATTTCCTAATTGTACCAAATGTCCTGTGGACCTTTCGGCCACATAGTTTTGTTCTTTTTTTATTTTTATTTATTATTTCTATGTGTAATTGAATGTGTATGTATTCCATTTATTGTTACCATTAATATTTCTATATGTATATGAGTATGTATGTATGTATTACGTCCGGACGTTTTATTTGGCTATAACCTTTTCAGTTTTCTTATTTCTGTTCAATATTGTGTTGTTTTTTTGTACAATTTGATAATATCTTGTGTTTTGGTTAAACAATCTTATAATCATAGGATATTTAAGCAGTACCAAGTTTCCTAATTGTACCAAATGTCCTATGGACCTTTCGGTCACATGATTTTGCTCTTTTGAATATATATATATTTTTTTACTATTACCTTTCTTATTTCCATGTGTATATGAATGTGTATGTACTTTTATTATTATTACCATTAACATTTCGAAGGTTTTATGTGACTATAACCTCTCCCAGTTTTCTTACTTCTGTATAAATATTGTGTTCTATTTTTTCTTTCTTGTACTCCGAGGATGTCGTAATAGACGAAAACGTTCAGTATTCCGATTTTATTTCCCTGTGGTTTCTGCAATATATATATATATATATTTCTAGGGCACAGGTTTTCACGTAGACAATTTTGATTGAAGTCAACTGCGCTAACAGCTTTGGCTATCTTAAGATTCAAATTCTTCAGTTTGAAGAATAATTTTTTGTCTTCACAGTTCAAAGTGTGAATATAATCATTCATGATTTAAAAATCATGGGTAGAGGGTGCAGTAAAAGGCGCTACTGAATGCCAATGGTTATAATGACACAATGTAACAGTACAAAAGCTGTTGACCCAAACACCGAAAAATTATTTCTTTTCGCCTGTCACGGAGGCTTCTTCAGGGTGAGAAGAACTATAAATTCCAAGGGTAACTAGGTCTGCTATAGACGAAGATGAAGCAACTGATAATGGTCTCTGGCCGACTGTCAGTCCTTAAAAAGCAGGATGGTAAGTGTATTGGGAGAGGTCACGCAATTTTGGGGAGAGGTCACTGGAGGAAGAAGTTTCACCCAGAAACTTCTTCCTCCAGTGACCTCTCCCAAATATATATATATATATATATATATATATATATATATATATATATATATATATATATATATATATATATATATATATATATATATATATATATAATCAGTTTCCGTATATATTTCCATCGTGGTCTTTAGTCTCGACCGTGATGGCATGGAATTACAGTGAAAATTAATATGGTTGAATATATATATATATTTAAGATTATTTCAGACAAATGAGAGAGAATGTGGGTGGGGAAGGGCAAACGAAGATGTGTTAGGAAAAGAGTTTATTGCCCTAACGTTGCGACCAACTTGGGAGAGGTCACTGGAGGAAGAAGTTTCTGGGTGAAACTTCTTCCTCCAGTGACCTCTCCCAAAAATTGCGTGACCTCTCCCAATACACTTACCATCCTGCTTTTTAAGGACAGTCGGCCAGAGACCATTATCAGAAGAAGACCAAGTTGGTCGCAACGTTAGGGCAATAAACTCTTTTCCTAACACATCTTCGTTTGCCCTTCCCCACCCACATTCTCTCTCATATATATATATATATATATATATATATATATATATATATATATATATATATATATGTATGTATGTATATATACAGTACATTCTTATATACCTCACCTCATGAGATCTCATCTGAAGAATTGTCACCCCAGTACGCCAAATATCAACATTGGAATAAAGATTAGGGTAGGTTAGATTAGGTTAGGTTGAATGAGGGTTATGCTTATTGTCATCAATTTATACAACCGAAGAATCGTAAACCCATGATGGTCCATATGAAGAATTGTCACCCTAGGATAGCCCACATGAAGAACTGTCACCCTGTCAACGTCTGAGGTGACGATTGTTCATGTGATTCCATATATTGTGTGAATATATGGATGTTAATTTATTTATTTGTTTAATAATTTGTTTATCTATTCATTTATCTATTCACTTATATATATATATATATATATATATATATATATATATATGTATATATATGTATATATATATATATATATATATACTGTATATATATATATATATATATACTGTATATATATATATATACATGTATATGTATATATACATACATACATATATGTGTATATATATATATATATATATATAATATATGTGTATATATATATATATATATATATATATATACATACATGTTTATATATATATATATATATATATTTATACATATATATGTATATATATTTATATATATAAATATACATATATGTATATATATATTTGTATATACATATAATTTTATTTACTTCACTATTCATTATTCTGTTAAATTATTCTCTATTCATTCTGTATCTTCTGCACTAGTGACACGAATGTGAATGAACATCGTGAATGTAATGTAAGGTGGAGGAGGCTGCGAGACAAATAGTGGAGGAGCAGGAGGTAGCAGTGAAAACGTCAATAGCTGAGAATCATCCGACTCGTGAACCTCCAGCTGCGTCTGTTGCTGTTCTATTGACCAGTCATGCCGTGCAGTAAAGGTATGTATTGTTCTTTTCTTGTCTAAAGGCTTTTTGACTCTAAATCACGCAGCGATATCACCGTGAGTGTTGTTTAGACCCACAACAAGTGACAGTAAGCAGTGCTAAACATGGGAACAGACTGACAAAGCGAAATCTAACGTATCGTGGGGGTGCCGCGCCTTTAGTAAATACAGTGTTTTATTTTGGCTATCGTCAAGTGATCTTATCCAACTGGGAATTTTTTTTTCTCACTTTTCAGGAGATTATAAATGTCTCCATCAGCACATATGACTGAGTCATCACTTTCAAGTATCATTATTCTGTCGCTAGGCTAATTAACTCGGCTGAGGGACACCTTTTCCAAGAGTTTGTTCAAGACCATGACCTCTTATAACCAATTCCATACGTCGGGTGTACAAGTATTACCTGGTGATAGGATACTTTACATACAGTACTGTACATCCGTGAAAAGCCATCGGAATAAAAGGGCCTACGTAACATCCAGGGTCACTTTTCTGTCACGTAACTAATAACCATAATATAAAATTTATTTCTTCTTTCACGAATTCGACTTAAAGATTTCATTTTAGCTACCGCCAGGAGATTTTTTTTTTATCAGTTTCTCAGCAGTCGTTAGGTTAAGCTATCTCGATTTACGAGTACCTTTTCACTACGAAGGTGGACGTAAAATTTTTATTATGGCTTCAGGCAGCTGATTTTATTCGATTGAGGACTCCCATCCCCACGGCAGACAAAGGGCGATGACCAGTTTTGACCCTTGAATGACTGATATATGTATACATATACTACACACACACACACACACACACACACACACACACACACACACACACACACACACACACACACACACACACACACACGCGCACGACTCGGTGGCGCGGTTGATAGATTATTGGACTGCTAGCACGGTGGTGCCCGTAGTACTTGGTTCGAATCCTGTCCAGGGCCGAAATTATTTCGGTATCGCTGCGCTTCGGGTCGTTACTCTGATTCTCGAGGGCGGGAAGTTGTGTGTGTGTGTGTGTGTAAGGTCATAGCATTACCCATAGATCGGTCCTACGAGCTCTGAGCTCTCTTCCGGGAGGGAAATAGCTGTCGATCACGAGTCCAACACGAAATCTAAAGACCAAGGTGAATACACACACACACACACACACACACACACACACACACACACACACACACACACACACACACACACACACACACACACACACACACACACACACACACACACACACATATATATATATATATATATATGTATATATATATATGTATATATATATATGTGTGTGTGTGTGTGTGTGTGTGTGTGTGTGTGTGTATGTGTGTGTGTGTGTGTGTGTGTGTGTGTGTGTGTGTGTGTGTGTTTACCTAATTGTATTTTACGGGAAAGGGAGCTATGCTCTCTTCTCTCTGCTTCGAAGATGTCCACACCTTTGCGGTTGCCTTCCAGCTGTCACTGGTGATGTTCTGCCACTCAGTTTCTGGGATCTTGGCTGCCCTGAGCTGGAGCTTATATATATATATACATATATGTATATATATATATATATATATATTTATATATATATATATATATATATATATATATATATATATATATATATATCAAGTAACGTAGGTGTCGTAACACACGAATAAAATAAAACTTAAACCCACTCTCGGAGAAAGATAAGCTGAGATATAGTGTAAACCGTATATTTCGACCACTAACTGTGGTCCTCTTCAGCAGTTACAATTATAGGGTATATAGACAAGGGGTTATATACAGAGGAGGAAGTTACAGTGGGGAACTCAGTAAGCCGCAGGTCACTTGCCCTAAGTGAGGTCGGACGTTTCGTCCTCTGAAGATTAATTTATTAACTGCCATACTAGTAATGGCATCTGGTGACCATTGACCTTTAGAAGTGTTATGATTTGGAAACTGTTTTATTAATGAGGACTCAATAATTTTTCTTTTGAAAACTGCAAGGCGATGAAATGTACAGGGATAGAGGAAGGCAGTGATTTGGAAGTAAGTCTAAAAGGAGAGAGGCTGGAGGAAATGTATAGCTTTAGGTATTTGGGGTCGCATGTAGTAGGAAAGGGAGGAATGGAGGTGGAGGTAAATTGTAGATTAAAAGAAGCAAGTGAATGCCTTGGTGAATTAAAAAGTGTTATAAGAAATAGGCAACTGGGGATGGCTGCAAAGAAGAGACTGTATGAATGGATGATTCTGCTGATGACATTGTATGGGGCAGAGACTTGAAATTTAAGAGAAGCAGAGAGGAAAATTTTAAATGTGTTTGAAATAAAATGTCGGAAAAGCATGGTATGGATTACTAGGTTGGTTTGAGTGAGAAATGAGGATGTGAAGAGGAGAGCGCAGTGGAAAAGAGATGGCAGGTAGATCTGATGAAAGATTATTGAGATAGTTTGGACACATGGAATGAATGAGTGATAAAAGATTAGTAAAAGAGGTGTGGAAGGAAGAGGTGGAGGGAGTAAACTTGAGGGGATGACCGAGGATGAGATGGATGGGGTGAAAGTGATGTTGAGAAAGAAGGTAGTGTCTGCTGAGTAAGAAAAGGAGAAGGCAGGAGATAGGGATGAGAAGAAAATTACTGTGTATGGACGATTCGGTAATGCAAAAAGGGAGGGATGTATATATATATATATATACACACACATATATATATATATATATATATATATATATATATATATATATATATATATATACATATCTATGTATATAGGAAAAACCACTGGTAAACAAGAAACGTAGTCCGAACGTTTTCGTCCATTCAAGACATCAACGTTCGGACTACGTTTCTTATTTACCAGTGTTTTTTTCTGCATATTATATTCACGTATCATTTGTGAAATACTGCAATATTTATATATATATATATATATATATATATATATATATATATATATATATATATATATATGTATGTATATACATATGTATATATATATATATTTATGTATATATATGTATATATATATGTATATACACATATAATATATATATATACACACATATATATATATGTATATATTTATAGATATAGATATTAATATATATATATGTATATACATATATTTATATATATATATATATATGTATATAAATTTATATATATGTATATATATAAATATATATCTATATATACATACATACATACATATATATATATATATACATATATATATATATATATACATATACATATATGTATATGCAAACTGAGTTAAACACCACAGCATTATCATAAATATTAATTTTCTTTCTAATGTTTTTAATTCTCCTCACTATAGTTCTGACTTTGGGAGGATGAGCATTGAAAAAATGGGAACATTATTGGGAGTTTGTGAAACATATACAAAACTTACTAAAATCCCGCTTGAATCTGTAAGTAGTGAGTTTAATCGCAATGTTAAAAAGATTCTGAAAAGGCATGAACATCTGATAAAACATTGAAATTAAAATCCATATGCAGAATCCTCCTCAAACTGCGTGAGGAGATTCCCAAAGCACGGCATGCCTTCGTGCAGAACGTCTTGGCGACTGGATGATTGCTGCTCTCATCCTCTCGACATTTTCTGGTGTTCTGATGGACCTGCGTCGGCCATGTGTATCTCTTCTTAGTGTGCTACCAGTTGCCTCCAACTGCCTAACCCAGGACCGAATTATGTTCGCCTGAGGAACAGCATTGTTGCGTGGAATATTGAACCGTCGCCGAAAAGCTCTTTGCGTTGCAATCACAGATTTATTGTTCTCAAAATATGCGCGCACAGCAAAGCCACGATGTGCTCCCGTCCACACCATGTCGATTACTGAAATGGGGATGTCTGAGGAGCGGAATAAAACCATCCGCACCCCCTCCCCTCCCCTCCCCCCCGAGCACTGACTCCTCTAAACTGCTCAATCGGTTCTGCCCCACCCAGTATGTCCACTTTTACTCGGCTCATCATCAGAAGACAAAACTTTCTGTCTTTAGTTCTATGTTTCTTAGAGCTTACAGGATATGTAGCCCCGAATTTTTGGATGATGAGCTGAGGAAGATATATAGCATAGCTTCTGAATTAAAATATACAAAACACTTAGTAGACACTTCTCATAAAATGTCTTACAAAACTTTCCATAACACCTCACATGAAAGAAAAGTATTTGACAAAAAGAACCTTTTGGTTCTTCCTTACAGTGAGAAATTAGTTGGTCTGCCTAATATTCTCAAACAATTCAACATCAATTTGGTTTTCAAAAATAACAATACTATAAAAAGTAAGCTCATTAAAAATTCACCTGAAGTAAATGAGGGTTGTGTTTACTCTATTCCATGCCTTAAATGTAATTTTTTTTATATTGGCCAAACTGGTAAAGACTTAAAAACTAGGAGAAATCAGCACAAATATAGTGTAAGGAGTGGGCAAAGTTCCAGCGGCCTTTTTATTCATGTAAGAGACTACAGCCATCCTATTGACTGGGCTAATTCTAATGTAATAATTTCTTGTAGATCTTTATTAGAAAGAAACATGATTGAATCCAGTCACATTAAGGAAACCTTTGACCATAATATTAATTTAAGTTTAGAATTATTTAAACTTGATTATCTTATTATTGATAAAATTGTAAAAAATTCTCCAAGTGTTACTAGGCCGGGGTGACGTAACGTCATGTGACCAAACGTCCTTATATATAAACATACGTCTCTACCTGATTATATATATTTATATATATATATATATATATATATATATATATATATATACATATATATATGTATACATATATATGCATATATATATCTATATATATATATATATACATATATATATATATATATATATATATATATATGAATATATACATATACTGTATATATGCGTGTATCCTAGGGAACAGATATACATTTTTGTCAACCACAATACATTTTAATTCTAAGCCATTATCGTCCAGGAGGCCAACATGCAGAAATTGAAACGTGGTAGAGCGAAGGATTCGAACCTGAGCTCAGGTTCGTGTCCTTGGCTGCACCGCTTTTCAATTTCTATATGTTGGCCTCCACGATAAAAAAGATATATTTATATATATGTATATATATATATATATATATATATATATATATACACAAATATATACATATATATATATATATATATATATTGTATATATATACATATATATATATACATATATATATGTATATACATAAATATACCTGAAGACGGAGAAAGTCTTACTCGTATACTTTCTCCGCCTTCAGTTACATTTGTCATAGTTTAAATCAACACACACACACACACACACACACACACACACACACACACACACACACACACACACACACACACACACACACACACACACACACACACAAATATATATATATATATATATATATATATATATATATATATATATATATATATGCAAACATATGTATATTTACATATATAAATATAAATATAAATATAATATAAATATAAATATAGATATAAATATAAATATAAATATGAATATAAATATAAATATAAATATAAATATAGATATAAATATAAATATAAATATAAATATGAATATGAATATAGATATAAATATAGATATAAATGTACATATAGATATAGATGTAAACATAAATATAGATATAAACATAGATATAAATGTAATATATAAATATAAATATAAGTATAAACATAAATGTAAATATGAATATAGATATAAATACAAGTATAAGTATAGATATATATTCAAATATGAATACAAACAAGAAGATAAACATATGAATAAAAATGTGAACATAAATATGAATATAAATATAAATATGAATATTAATATTGATATAAATATAAGTATGAATATAAATATAAATATAGATATAAATATAAATATAAATGCAAATACAAATATATATGTAGATATAAATATAAATATGAATATATATATATAGATATAAATATAAATATGAATATAGATATGAATATAAATATAAATATGAATATAAATATAAATATAAATATAAATATAAATATAAATATAAATATAAATATGAATATTAATATTAATATAAATATAAGTATAAATATGAATATAAATATAGATATAAATATAAATATAAATATAAATATAAATATAAATATAAATATAAATATAAATATAAATATAAATATAAATATAAATATAGATATAAATATAAATATAAATATAAGAATAAATATAAATTTTCTCACCTCACCATACACCAGGCAGGGTTTCCCCTGTCAGTCATGGTGCCTCGTGAATGCTCTCCACTCTCCTCTGTCTGCAAACAACTCCGTCTCCTCAACGTGGTCTAGCGTCTCCCCTCGGGCAGCCACTGCTTCACGTATTCCATCATTCCATCGCTTCCTTGGCCTTCCGACGGATTTCTTACCAGCTGGATTCCATTTGTAGTATTTCAACGGTCCCCTATTTTCCTCCATTCGCATGACATGCCCATACCATCTTAACTGAGCTCTTTCGATAAAATGTAGTATCGGTTCCACGTCCAACTCTTCCCTTATGTCATCATTCCTAAGCCTGTCTCTACGTGTCACTCCTTTGATGAGCCTTAGTACTCTCATCTCAGCCGCCTGTGCTTTACTTTTTAATTTTGTTGTCAGCACCCAGCACTCACAACCATATACTCAGTAACTTCCTCTCGGTATACTCTTATATATAATTATTCTAACTCTGGTAGATATGTGGTTTTCTTTAAATAGAGGGTACATTAGCCCAACTCAGTAACTCATACTCAGTAATTTCCTCTCAGTATACTCTTATATATAAGTATTTTAACTCTGGTAGATATGTGTTTTTCTTTAAATAGAGGGTATATTAGCCCAACATTTTGTGAAAACTTGGCTATTCGATTGTTTATTTCAAATTCCATACTGCATTTTTCGTTGTCTACCAGTTCCAATACAGCATCTCCCAATCTCACCTCTATTTCGTCTCTTTGCCTGCTCACCATCATTACTTCAGTCTTTCTCTTGTTAATCTTCATGCCCGCATCTTCTAGTTCAGAATTCCATTTGTTAAGCACTTCTTGTAGTTCCGTGACAGTTCTTGTGACCAATGCCACATCATCAGCATATGCCAAGGTCAGTGCTTCATCCTCCCCTACGTTTATTCTTTTTACAATTCTGTCCATGTATATAATGAACAGGATAGGGGATAGCACCCCTCCTTGCCTCACACCTGAATCCACACTAAACCATTTCTCGGATCCCTGAGACCTAACCGCACTTGAGCAATTTTGGTACATACTTATTATAGCTCTTATCAATGGTGGTGGTACTCTATAAACTGGATCTCTCAGAGCCTCCCAGAGTTTAACTCTTGGGACAGTATCAAAGGCTTTCTCTAGATCAATAAAAACTATGTACAAGTCCTTTGCCCATTCCCAACTCTTGTCCATTATCATTTTTATTGTGAAAATTAGATCTATCACGCCTCTGTTTGATCTGAAGCCGCACTGGCACTCTTCCAATACATCCTCAATTGAGATTTTTAGTTAGTCTCCTTTCCAATATCCTCTCATATACTTTTCCAGTGTGAGAGAGCAAGGAGATTCCGCGATAATTCTTACATTCACTGCTGTCATCCTTTTTATATATGGGACAGATTATTGCCTTCCCCCATTCCTCAGGTACTTTCCCTTCCTTCCAGACTTGAAAGAATAGTCTGTGAATCCAGTCAATCATATCATCACCTGCAGATAGCAGCTCTGCTGGTAATTCGTCGACGCCTGGGCTTTTTCCTTTTTTCATCTCTTTCAGTGCCAGTTTTATTTCTTCACGGCTAATACTACTTTCTTTTATAGCTTCTTCTTCCCCTGATTCCTGAATTTGCGGTTCCTCAGTTGTCCCTAGTAATTCAAACAAGTATTCTCGCCATCTTTCGTCTATTTCTTCCTGTTCGGTGAGTAGAACACCTTCTTTGTCTTTTATGGTTTTTGCTGTAGGTTCCTCTCTTTTCCTATATTTTCTAGCAATGCTGTATATTAGTTTCCTAATGCCTTGTATGTCTCGTTCCAGTTCATCACCTAGCTTCTCCCATGCCTGCTTCTTTGCTTCCTTTTTTATGCGCTCTGCTTCATTTCTTGCTTCAACATATGCTCTTCTAGTATTTATGTTTCTTCTTTGCATCCATTTCCTGAACGATGTGTTCTTTCTTTTGATAGCTTCCCTTACTTCCTCTGTCCACCATATTTTTTTCCCTCCAATTTTCTTTGTATGTATTACTTGTTTGGCTCCCTCGATTAACTTGCCCTTAAAGTTTTCCCATTCTGTTTCTATGTCATCGACAATGTGATTACCATCAGGCTTAAGATTCCTTATTTTTGATTGGAATTCTTCTGATACCTTCCTTTCTTTTAGTCTTTCCGAACAAAATCTCTCCCTCAGCACCTTCTGTTGTCTTTTTTTTTTTTTTTCATTGTCAGCTTAGCAAGGACAAGCCTGTGGTCAGAGTCAAGGGATACTGACGGTAAGCTCTTAACATCTCTAAACAGTTTTTTGTTATTAGTTACGAAGAAGTCTATCATGGACTTTTCTGTGTAATTACCAACTTCACTATTCCATCTGTACCAACTCCATTTGTGGCTTTCCTGATGTTCATAGTACGTGTTCATGATGGACATTTGATTTCTTAGACAAAAGTCAGTTAAGAACACACCGTCCGCATTTCTGTCACCAATTCCGAATGCTCCCATTACACCTTGCATTCCGGTTCTGTCTGTTCCTACATGGGCGTTTAAATCTCCCATTATTATTACGTCTCCTTCTACTCCGTTGTTGTTGTCGCTCGTTTCTTGCAGTGCTTGATAGAAGTCTTCCTTCTCCTCTTGCGATCTTCCCTGATGTGGCGAGTATACTTCAATTTAAGTTATCTTTCTGGTGGATAATTTGATGGTTATTGTGATTATTCTATAAATATAAGTGTAAATATAAATATGAATATAAATATAAATATAAATATAGATATAAATATAAATATAAATATAAATATAAATATAAATATAAATATAAATATAAATATAAATATAAATATAAATGTAAATATAAATATAAATATAAATATAGATATAAATATAAATGTAAATATAAACATATATATGTATATATATATATATATATATATATATATGTATATATATATATTTGGATGATGGAGAACATAAACACAGGGGAAGGCTCGGAACCCTAAACACTCTAACGTTTCGTTCGCGTAGAACTTCAGAGAGTGTATGTAGAACTGCAATTGAAGTTTATGTACTAAATCTAATTATCTTTTCGGACACTTGGGAAAGGTCGTTTTTCTGGCGTGTTTTAGAATTAAAATACTAGTTTCTTTAGCTAAATTGATAAACCCTCCTCGATGATTCGATGAATTATTAGTTGAAATATATGCTGATTCAACAATTCTTCTAGTGAATTTATCAAAACCTTTATGTAGCACTTCAGCTTCTCTCCAGTTTGGTAAATGATCGAATTTTTCCGCATGAACTACTAAAGAATTAGATGTCCTATGTGCTTTTATGTAGTTTTTATGTTCATAAATTCTTTTTTCTAGTCCTCTTGACGATTCGCCAAAATAAGCCATTGAGCAACTATTGCACGGGATTTTGTATACGACGCTGTTTTCGGAATTGGTTCTCTTTTCAGAAGTCTTTATTAAATCACCTATCCTCTTGTTAGTTATTTTAGCTCTGTTTATACCTGATTTTGTTAAATATTTGTCTATTATTGGTGACGTTTCTGAGCCAGGCACTGATATAAAATTTGTATTATTTTTATCATTTCTCTCTTTCTTTCCGCGATTGTAAATATTTATTGCTTTTCTTTTTGTTCTTTTCAACATTCCCTCTGGATATCCAAGTCCCATTAATTTCTTTCCTTTTCCAGTTTTATTAAGAATTTTTCTGGCATGTTTTTTGAATTTATCTGCTTCATTCGTTACGAAACCTATATGTTTTTTGCGATAAGTATTGTCGTCATCTAAGAGCTCTAACATTTTACTGATTTAGTCCTCTTTTGATAAGATCACGATACCACCTCCTTTATCTGCATTGGTGATTACTATGTCTTTGTCTAAGCCTAGATTTATTAAAGCTTTCTTGAATCTTCTGGGGATGACGCATTCGTTTTTAATGGCTAACGCTTGGTAACATGTAACAATCCCCTGTTTGAATCCTTTTTCAATATCGCTGTCACTCCATCTTGTGTTAATACCAGTGTCGAATTTAAGTCCTAGCGATAGAGCTTGAATTTCAGTATTCGATAATCTCCTATCTGAAAGATTTGTTATTATTTCACACCTTCCAATTTTATTCCAATCGCTGTTGTCACATAGACTGTTTAATTTTCGCTCTAGTCTTTCATTTTGTGATGTCTTTTCTTTTTCTAATTTATAAGTTAGGTGTGATGGTAATTGCACTCCAAATCTACAAGTACATTTATGAGTCGGTGGGCATATGTCTGATGGGCAAATGTCCGGTGACCAAATATCCGGTATCGGTGTTCCGTTCTTATGGACCTGTTTCCATATTGGTAGTTTCACTTTATCACGTAATGTTTCTATTTTGTTGTCCAAATCTTTACAAGCTTCTTCTAAATATACTTTAGCACACTTACCGAATGGGTTGTTCTCACTAACCAGTTGTTTCGGAGCCGATTTAGGAAGGACCTTTTCTTCCAAGCAATCCTGTAGAAATTTACGTTGTAGTACACATCTATCCAACTTGCGTCTTCTGTGGTATTCCTGCCAAATAACCTCCTGTTGCTCTCCATCATTTGACATATGGATAAGTATTTTAGACAAATTATTTGGATGATGGAGAACATAAACACAGGGGAAAGGCTCGGAACCCTAAACACTCTAACGTTTCGTTCGCGTAGAACTTCTTCAGAGAGTGTATGTAGAACTGCAATTGAAGTTTATGTACTAAATCTAATTATCTTTTCGGACACTTGGGAAAGGTCGTTTTTCTGGCGTGTTTTAGAATTAAAATACTAGTTTCTTTAGCTAAATTGATAAACCCTCCTCGATGATTCGATGAATTAATCATTAGTTGAAATATATGCTGATTCAACAATTCTTCTAGTGAATTTATCAAAACCTTTATGTAGCACTTCAGCTTCTCTCCAGTTTGGTAAATGATCGAATTTTTCCGCATGAACTACTAAAGAATTAGATGTCCTATGTGCTTTTATGTAGTTTTTATGTTCATAAATTCTTTTTTCTAGTCCTCTTGACGATTCGCCAAAATAAGCCATTGAGCAACTATTGCACGGGATTTTGTATACGACGCTGTTTTCGGAATTGGTTCTCTTTTCAGAAGTCTTTATTAAATCACCTATCCTCTTGTTAGTTATTTTAGCTCTGTTTATACCTGATTTTGTTAAATATTTGTCTATTATTGGTGACGTTTCTGAGCCAGGCACTGATATAAAATTTGTATTATTTTTATCATTTCTCTCTTTCTTTCCGCGATTGTAAATATTTATTGCTTTTCTTTTTGTTCTTTTCAACATTCCCTCTGGATATCCAAGTTTGTCAAAGGTTTTCATAATGTAATCAAATTCGCCTTCTAGGTATTCATTACTACAGATTCGTAGTGCCCTGAGAAAAAAATCCTATTACTATACCACTCTTTGTCCTATCATCATGTGCGGAGAAGTAATGTACTAAATCCTCTTTGTTTGTTTCTTTTCTGTATACTGAGAAAGTTACAGTTTTTCCCACTCGTCGTATTAACGTATCTAGGAAGGGCAATTGTCCGTTTTGTTCCTCTTCTACGGTGAACTGAATATCGCTGTTGACCGCGTTAAGCATTCTCACTTTATTATTTACATTGGTGTTTTCGGGGATGATTGCGAGGACGTCGTCTACATATCTAAACCAGTGTGATCCCCTACCATTGATTCTGATAAAGTTTTCTTTTTCTAATAACTCCATATATAGACAGGTCATCACTGCACTTAAAGGACTACCCATAGCGAGACCTCTATGTTGTTCATATTCGTCACCATTAAAAGTAAACGCACCGAAATTTACGCATAAATATATCAATTCTATATAATCTTGTTTTCTTATGGGTAGGTCAGTATCGTTCATATCTTTTATTACTCTCTTTACTGCTTCTAACGCACCGTTAATGGAAATATTTGTATATAACGCCTTGACATCATAGCTTACTAACCTTTTCCCCGTGAAATCTAAATCTTTTAGTCTTGTCAAAAGATCGTTAGAATTTTTCAAATGTGTATTGCTGATCGATCCCATTGCCTGTGATAGCGGTTTGGCTAGACATTTCGCTAGTCTGTGGGGTGCACTGCCAACCCCTGAAGTTATGGGTCGCATTGGAACGTTGGGTTTGTGAATTTTTGGAATACCGTGCATTCTGGGAGGATTGGGGTATTCCTCCAGAAGTCCCATTAATTTCTTTCCTTTTTCAGTTTTATTAAGAATTTTTCGCAATCATCCCCGAAAACACCAATGTAAATAATAAAGTGAGAATGCTTAACGCGGTCAACAGCGATATTCAGTTCACCGTAGAAGAGGAACAAAACGGACAATTGCCCTTCCTAGATACGTTAATACGACGAGTGGGAAAAACTGTAACTTTCTCAGTATACAGAAAGGAAACAAACAAAGAGGATTTAGTACATTACTTCTGCGCACATGATGATAGGACAAAGAGTGGTATAGTAATAGGATTTTTTCTCAGGGCACTACGAATCTGTAGTAATGAATACCTAGAAGGCGAATTTGATTACATTATGAAAACCTTTGACAAACTTGGATATCCAGAGGGAATGTTGAAAAGAACAAAAAGAAAAGCAATAAATATTTACAATCGCGGAAAGAAAGAGAGAAATGATAAAAATAATACAAATTTTATATCAGTGCCTGGCTCAGAAACGTCACCAATAATAGACAAATATTTAACAAAATCAGGAATAAACAGAGCTAAAATAACTAACAAGAGGATAGGTGATTTAATAAAGACTTCTGAAAAGAGAACCAATTCCGAAAACAGCGTCGTATACAAAATCCCGTGCAATAGTTGCTCAATGGCTTATTTTGGCGAATCGTCAAGAGGACTAGAAAAAAGAATTTATGAACATAAAAACTACATAAAAGCACATAGGACATCTAATTCTTTAGTAGTTCATGCGGAAAAATTCGATCATTTACCAAACTGGAGAGAAGCTGAAGTGCTACATAAAGGTTTTGATAAATTCACCAGAAGAATTGTTGAATCAGCATATATTTCAACTAATAATTCATCGAATCATCGAGGAGGGTTTATCAATTTAGCTAAAGAAACTAGTATTTTAATTCTAAAACACGCCAGAAAAA
Organism: Oratosquilla oratoria; assembly: GCF_046742065.1. Taxonomy (NCBI): domain Eukaryota; kingdom Metazoa; phylum Arthropoda; class Malacostraca; order Stomatopoda; family Squillidae; genus Oratosquilla; species Oratosquilla oratoria. The sequence goes on from NC_134801.1 coordinate 855,036, forward strand.
CGACCTTTCCCAAGTGTCCGAAAAGATAATTAGATTTAGTACATAAACTTCAATTGCAGTTCTACATACACTCTCTGAAGAAGTTCTACGCGAACGAAACGTTAGAGTGTTTAGGGTTCCGAGCCTTCCCCTGTGTTTATGTTCTCCATCATCCAAATAATTTGTCTAAAATACTTATCAATATATATATACATATATATATATATATATATATATATATATATATATATATATATATATTGTATCATCCTTAGGTGGATCAATCACAGAACCAAGACCTCATAACAAAAGTCTATTAGCCTAGATTACAACTGCAGACCTTCTCAGTCTGCTTTACACTTAAAGACTGCCATCTCCTTTTTCTCCTGGTGGAAAGTAAGAAAAAAAAAAAAATGTTGACAGGGGTATTTTGGGGAGTTGGCATGTTACAAATAGTTTACATTTTATTTTGGTAATACAAGTTTTGGATATTAAGTTATCCTATAATAATTGTCATTACAAGGATGCACAGTTATTTCTGGTTATCTAATTATTAAGGTTATTAATCTAAATTACGTAATATAGTGTGTGTGAGTAAAAGGTGTTCTTAGGAATCAGGGGTATTTCACGGTTTGGTCACATAAAGGAAGAGCTTAGGGGTGTGTGTGTACGTATGTGCGTATTTATGTTGTGGGGGTTGTTAAAATTTCATACATATATATTGTAAGTATAACGCGATACCTGGTTTGATCCTTAGTAGGTGTTGAGAGGGGGGTTTAAATTGTCATTGTTTGTCGGGTGTGCTTTAATAGGTATCATGGCATACTCATTGCTCACCAAAGGGTGTTAGTTAATAGATTTGGGTAACCAACTCCATTTTTTGTTCAATTCAGTACACACTCGGTTTCACTTATTTTCACTTCACTCTTTTCTGGAAGATTTTTATATTGTGTCAATTAGTTCTGCGATTGTATTTTGTCTATTGTCACTGGTGAAAAAAGGGTATCTTTTTGTGAGTTGCACTTTGTTATAAAAACATAAGAATGAAGGAGACTGCAAGAGACCATAAGGCCTACACTAGGCATCACCACCTGTCATCCCCATCAAGGTATAAAGGGGTTCTTCCCTCTAGTTAACGCTTGTAAAATAATATTCTGGTTTATGGCTCGTTTCTGAGAGTCGGATAGTTGGAGTGGTAAAGGTCAAAGGTGACTTATTGTCATAAGGTTACATATGGAGTATAACTTTATGGTTAAGATATAATACTACAGTATATATTTGGGGTTCAAATCTTCTAGCCAGTGCGTTTCAATGCACAAACATATACTAATCTACAAATGAGTAGGAGCATGATTAGGAGGGCGAAAGAACTGAGGGATATAGCGATTGATGGGAGTGTGGGGGTGGAGAATTGCAGTGTGTCTATTACATTTGATTGGGTGGTGTTTAGCAAGGCTACATAATCCTATGGGTTTAAGGAAAGGGAAAGAGGTTTGGAGGGTGTTAGGGGTATTGGAAGGGGTTCGATAGGGTCGAGGATGGAGGTGAGGTTGTAACAAAGAATGCTGTGGTGGTGGTTGGGGTGAAATTTTGTGTCCTCAAATAAGATTTCGCACGAGTCGGGAATTGAGACAGGTCCAGATTTGTTTATGCTAAGAAGAGGGGTTTCCTTACAGATTATTGAAGCGAGTGTGGTTCGTGGGAAGAATAGGAAGTATTCTGTATTAATGTGTACGTGAAGGGTTTTGTTGGGGTTGACTTTTCTGTATGTGCAACTGTCTAGGGTGCTGAAGTTCAATGTTACAATTTGATTCATACAGGTTAGTTCTGTGGTATGGTAGAAGCTGAAAAGGTAGGTGGGGGCAACCATGGAATTTAGAAACAGCTGATTTGCACATTGTGAGATCGGAGGAGGAGGTGTATGAGTACCATTGCCCTCTTCAGATTTGATAACTGTTGTGGGTTCTACATCGAGAGTGATAGTTGAGTTTTTGTAGGTGTATGGGAATGGGATTATATTCCAACCTGTGAATCTCTTTTATGGGTCGAGGGGGATGTGTGCGTAGATTGCATTTGTACCTAGCGTTGTTTCAATCAGAGGGTAATATAGGTCTAGTTGTTCGGAGGGGAAGGTGCAATTTAGGTGGAGGTTTCTTAAGGCGATGGAGAGTGCAGTTTTTAGTTTGCCTTTGGGGAGGAGGTTTGGGGTGACCTTGTTGGTGGCTGCGTTGATGAGGTCGAGTATAAGTATATGATCGTAGTGTCTGACTATATCTATGTGGTTACTTAAATCGTTTATTTGTTCTTAGTAGTATATGAACATTTCCAGTTCGTGGAGATGGGTAGACTGAGTAAGAGAATATTCGTGAAGTTTGGAGAAACGGTCTAATAGAATGTTAATTGAACCTGCTAAGTGTTGTGAATTTTGGAAGTTTAGTAGAGCAAGCTTTCCCATCTTATTAAGTTTGGAGGCCATTTTGTCTATGGTGAGGTGAACATTGGTTATGTCATCTTCATTGGCAGTGCCAAAAAGGGATTTAGAAAGGGAACCTATGAAATTAATGAGTTTTCTTTTATGTCTGAAGGAGGCATGGTGGAGTTCTGAGTTATGATTTGATATCATATCACTCCGTTCAATTGTGGAGAGTTGGAGGAGTAATGTGTTTAGTTTGTCGGAGATTAAGTAGAACATGTTGTCTCTTGATTTTGAAGAGTTAGTCTTGGGATTAGGGTGTTTGAAGGTGGTATGGAAGTGGTCTGATACTGTATTCGTAAGTTGAAGTATTAACTGTAGGTCTGAGTGTAGTTTCGCAATGTCGAACTCCATATTTACTATGATTGTATCTCTAATGACCATTACCTGTCCTACAGGAGCAACTCTTGCTCCTGGAATCACCCTCGGTTGGTTAGTTCCGGAGAAGGCTCCGACGAGGCATACGAGGATGAGAGGTAGAGGTGTCCTGGAAGTTGGGGAATGTGGTTAGGTATCTTATCTCTGGTTGTGTTTTTGTTTAAACATTTCTTGTTATGAGTATGTTTTGGGTATGATTCTGCCAGGTGAACATGATCCTGAAAGATGTGAAGAGAGATTATATAGCTGGGGAAAGGTTTGATGGATAGGAATCATGATCACTTCTCACATTAAGGGGGAAAATCTGGATTGGTGTAGAGTTAGCGCTTGGAGCGTAGTGTCATGTGAAAGGTGGGGGGTTGAGGCTTCGTGGTTGTAGTTGGAGGTTGGTTTGGTAGGAAACCGTGTCTGTCTAGGATGGACTTTACGTCGAAGGTTGATTTGATTGGTTTCAGTTTTTCTTCATGTGCTGTGATGAGGGTGTCATCTGACGGGTCAATAAGGTGGTAGTTGTTATTGCTTAGCGTTTCTGCTACTACCAGGGGGCCGAAGAACTTTGTTTAAGTTTGTTAGATCTGTTGTGGTGTTTTAGCATGACAACATCATCTGGGGTGAGAGACAAGGATCTACAGTGTCTATGGTGTTTGTTTTTTGTTTTTTGTTTCTATTGTTCGAGGTTCTTTTTTACTTCTTTGTGGATCAATCGCATGGCGAGTTCTACGCGTTTTGCGTAATCTTCTATGGTGTAAAGGGGGGGAGGGGGTTCATCCAGTATGTCATAAGACATACGGACGGGTTGGCCGAAGAGTGCAAAGTGGAAGGAGTTCTTCGTTGCTGAGTTTATAGAGTCATTTATGCTGGCCTGTACTTGTGGGAGCCAATCTTCCCATGTGTCGCAAAGGCATTCTTGCAGGGGGCGGAGGACTTCGAGGATTTTTCTGTTTGTTCTTTCTACTAGTCCGTTTCCTTGTTGGTGGTACGCTATGGCGTATAGCCTGTTGATGTGGTATAATTTGGCTATGTTTTGGAGAACTTCGTTCTTGAACTCATATTTGACGAGAACACATGGTCGGCTAAGGCTTGGGCTACCGTTTCCGCCGATTTGTCTGGTAGGGGCACTAGTACCGTATATTTTGAAAAGTAATCTACGGCGGTAAGGACGTATTGGGAACCTTGGCGGCTTGGGGGTCGATTTAAAATATCAATACCCATAGTATACCATGGCTCTGAGGGGATGGGTACTTCTTCGATTTGGAGTGGTTTCGGGTCTGGTCCACGAAGCTGGTTACATGTGATGCAGTCTTCGATGTGACGGTTGATGTCGGTGGCCATCTTGGGCCAGTAGTACGCCCGTCTGGTGTTTGCAAGGCATTTTTCCTTGCCTGGGTGGCCTGCAATGGGGCTATTGTGTACCATTAGGAGGATTCTTGGAATCAGTGAGTTTGGGATTACTGTTTGGGTTGGGGTAGTAGTGCCTCTTTTAAGAATTCCATCCTTTAGATGTAATTTTCGGAGAGGTATAGGGAGAGGGGTTTGTATGGTGTCTCCCGTTTCTAGATGGAGGATTACCTGTGACCAATTTGGGTCTTTTCTCTGTTCTTCTCGGAGTTCCTGGGGGAAATACAATTGGTGGTTAGGACTGTTGCAATCAGGGGTTTCAGCTAAGTGTGTCTGTTACGACGTTTGCCTTTCCTTTTATGTAGGTAATTTTTGGGTTGAATTGTAAAATGGTTATATGCCATCTCTCTATCTTACCTTGTAAGGTTTTTCCTTTGAAAAATTCTGTTAAAGGTTGGTGGTCTGTCATGACTGATTTTGTGACCCAGAATGAGTTCCCGGAAATGTTTTAGAGCCCAGACTACTGCCAGAGCTTCCAAGTGGGTGGTGGAGTAGTTACGCTCTGCAGGATTCAGTATGCGGCTTGCGCACGCTATCGCTCTATGTTTCCTGTTTGAGTCTATTCGTTGTAGGACTGCACTTATCCGAAGGGTGGATGTATCCGTGAACAGAAAGAATTCCTTTGTAAAGCTCGAGAAGGCGAGTATGGGTGCCCTGTATAGTGCTGTCTTTATTTTCTGGAAGTATTCTTGTTCTTCAGAGTCCCATTTGAAAGGTACGTTCGTACGTGTAAGTTTGGTAAGTGGGGTAGCTAGATCAGCAAATTTTCTGATAAAATGTCTATAACAGGCAGCCATGCTAACAAAAGAACGGAGTTGATTCTCGTCCTTTGGGGTGGGGAATTCAGCAATGGCTCTGATTTTGTATGGGTTTGTGTGGATTCCATCTTTGTTAACTGTATAGCCAAGAAAGGTGATTTCCTTTTTTTAGGATTGAGTTAAGTTGAATTTTGAGGCCAGCTTCTTTGATGGTTCGTAAGACGTGCCCAAGGGTGTCAAGGTGATCTTCTACAGTATGAGAGGATATTATTAGGTCATCTAGATAGACGAAAAGGGATTTGCCTAGTTTGTCTTTGAAAAGGCTATTCCTGAGTCTTTGTAGTGTACTAGGGGCATTCTTTAGTCCGAAGGGCATTCGATTAAATTCGAAATGACTTTGTCAGTACTGAAGGCTGTGACTTCTTTTGACTCTTTTTCTAGCTCAATATGCCAGAAGGAGGATTTGAGGTCTAGGGTTGAGAAAACCTTGTTTCCTTGGCCCAGTGATTGGAGAATATCTGCCATGCCATGACAGGTATAAGAATGCGGTCTGGGGTGGTGTTAGTGTTTACTTTACAGAAATCTATGACTGGTCTAAAGGATCCATCCTTTTTAGGAACTAGGAAAAATGGGGAGTTCCAAGGGGATTGAGAGTGTCTGATGACACCTTGTTCCAGCATCTCGTCTATATTTTGTGTTACCAGTTCCTTTTTGCTCTGAGGAATTCTGTAGGCTGGTGTGTAGATGGGAGGGGTGTGGGGTGGTATATGTATATGGTGTTTAACCAAAGAAGTTTCCCCCAATGGTTCACCGTTCAAGGCGATTGCCTAACGATGGGATTGAAGAATGTTCCTAAATTGGTTCTGGCTTGCTGGAAATCTATAACTGGGATATCTTCGAGAGGGATTGGAGTGGGATTTGGTTTGTTGGTGATGGTGTTGACAGGAGTGGTGTGTGTCTCCTGAATGGGGTTAATTAATTTGACTGTTCCTATTTGTGTGTGTTTATTTAGCTTAACTGGGGTATGTGAGATGTTCTCTATTAAGATCATTGCCTCTTTGTTCTGTCTAATTTTATCCCATACAAAAGGCATATGGAGATTTTTTCTCCTACAGAGAAATTGAAGAAATATATAGAATAGGGAAATACAATACAGATAAGACCAGACCAATTAAGATAAAATTTAGGTCACAAACGACAGCAGAGAATATCTTAGCAAAATCAGGGAAACTAACAGACAGTGATCAATAAAAATAGGTATGGATAAAAAGAGAAATGAATAAAGAGGAAATATAGGATGAGAAAACAAAAAGACTAGAAGCCAAGAAAAAGAGAAATTCTATTGGAGAGTAGTGGATATGAAAAGGAGGAAATGGTTCATAGCAGAGAAAAACGGAAGGGAAACAGAAAGCACGATGGAAGTAGCAGAAAATTAAAAGTGTCTTACACAAATATAGATGGCCTCCTAACAGGCTTGAATGAACTGAATAATTACCTGAAGGGAAAAGAACCGGATATATGGGAATTGTAGAGACAAAATTGAAAGGTCCACTACCACCCACCAGTGTAGGACATGGTGCATATAATTATTGGATTAGAAATAGAGGTAAAACAAGAGGGTGGCGTTATGTTCCTGACTAAGAAGGATATAAATGTGAGGAATGTCACATATGGAAAGAATAGAGTAGAGATCATCATCATATCTTGTCGCACCAGAACCGTGTCCATATAAGGGCAGTTTCATTTGCTTCCCTAAGGTCTTGGTCGGAGCAATGGGGACTCAATGGACATTCCCGGAGGACGTGGACCATCGTCTGTACTTCGCCACAGGGACATTGGGGGCTATTGGTGTATCCCCACTTGTGTTTGTTTTCTTTCGTTTTGCCCACCTTGGCTCTTCCTCTGTTTAAGGTAACCCAGTCCTTCCTGGTTAGGTTTGCTCCTGGGGGCAAGGTCTCGTTTGGGCATGGTATGGCCTCGTTATGGCCCAGATTGTCATATTCCTGCCAACATTTTAGTCTATGGGCCACAGCTTGGGTTGGATCCAGTCCCTCCACCGTCATGAAGCTTTGGCGAGACTTCAGTCTCTGTCCAACATGAAGGTGACCGTATAGTGGATGCCTGGGATCATTTTGTTGTTTATATTTTTCTATCTTGGTCATTATTTCGCGCCGAATGTGGGGAGGTGGAATCCCTGCCAGTCTGTAGATAGTATGTAATGGCGTTGGTTTTAGGGTACCTGTAATTATTCGACACGACCTGTTCAGTTCTGGATCTATTTTGTGTGCATGGCATGACCTGGCCCATACTGGTGCGCAATATTCTGCAGTGGAGTAATTTTGATGGAAGTGGAGGACAGGCATGGGAAGAGCAGGAAGTTTGTGATAAATTATGTGCCTCCTAAAACGGCTTCATGAGAAGAGAGTGAACACAAAAATATGTTCAAAGTCACAAGGATAACACTAAATAAGATAATGGAAGAAAGAGGAAGAATAGTTATAATGGGTGACTTTAATTGTAAAGAAATCTGCTGGGAAGAGATGACAGTGAAGGGTGGAGAAGGCCTATGGGGAAATGTACTACTTGATATGATTATAGAACATACAATGACGAATGGATACAAGAGAATACTAGGTATAGAAATGAGGAAGAACCATCGAGACTGGACTTAATAATCACATCAGAACCCGAAATAGTGGACAAGATTGATTAGAAGACGCCAATAAGTAAAAATGACCACATATTGGTTGAACTGGAACTAAAGGAGGAACAATACATGAAAAAATGAACAATATACAAAGGGAAGATTGATGTATGGGAAAAAATAGAAAAATAAGAGAATTCTTTAAAAAAGCAGACTGGGAAAGGATACACAAGGAGGAAACAACAGTAGAAGAGAAATGGAATATTTTGACAAACTTTTATAAAGAAGGAGTGGAAAAGTCTGTTCCAAGACAAAAACAAGAAAAGAATAGTGAGATCATACAAAATGGGAGAGGAAGAAATTAATAAGGAAGTAGAAAATGAGAAGGACCTAGGAGTCATTATTATGAAGAAATGGTGAAGAAGATACTGGTCACTTTGATAAGACCAAGATTGGAGTATGCAGCGACGACGTGGTCACCAAGTACAAAAAATGTATAAAAAAAACTTGAAAGAATACATAGAGCAATTACGAAATTGGCACCAACACACTCAGAACTATCATATGCAGACATTAGAGCAAAGAGGAGAGAGAGGAGATTTAGTAACTATTTATAGAATCATGAAAGGCATAGAAACTATTGATAGAGAGGATCTAATAAAATGGAATAGTAGAGATACAAGAGGACACAGAAAGAAAATCAAGAAACACAGTTATAGAAGATACCTAAAAAAGAACAGCTTTCCCCACAGGATAATAGACGTTTAGAACAAGTTAGATGAGAATGTGGTGTATGCAAAAACGATACACGAATTTAAAAACAGTCTAGATAAAACGAAATATATGCAAAGCAATTGTGTTGTAATTATTAACAAAACTGATTATATTAAAAAAATGGACACATTATCAAGTGATGAAGAAACGTATGTGAAGGTGAACAAGAACTCATTAGAGACGGTTAACAGTGCGTTCAATAAAAAATTTAAGAAATTGCTAGTTGGAAACAATGAACTTATCAAACAACTTGTATCGTTGTCACCGTCATTACCTTATATGTACGGTTTAATTAAAACTCACAAAATCAATAATCCAGCTAGACCTATCATTTGCTCTATTGGTTCTTGTACTTGCAAATTGTCCAAATGGTTGGTGTCGCTATTAAGCCCTCTTGTAGGTACTATTTCCCATTCTCATAGAAAAAACAATGTTGATCTCGTCGAAAAGCTATCTGGTCAAAATCTCTCCTTTGATTTTATTCTTGTTAGTTTTGACGTTACTAGTTTATTCACCCGAGTTCCCGTTTTAGATTTGATGATATATTTAGAAGATGAATGAGAGAAATATGATATGCCTTTGCCGGTCCACACAATAATCAGTCTCATTAAGTTATGTGTATTAGATTCAAAATTTGAATTGAATGATAAATTTTATACGCAAAAGTTTGGAATGTGAATGGGGAATCCTTTATCTCCTGTTTTAAGCAACTTGTATATGGATTTTTTTGAAAGAGATATTTTGCCTAAAATTATTCCCAACAAAGTCATTTGGATAGATATGTTGACGATATATCGTGTATGTGGCCTATTGACCAACCTTTAGACAACTTTTCATTAAAGTTTACAAAAGAAATTGAACAGAGCAATAGTCTGCCCTTTTTGGATGTTATGATTTATAGATTTGGTAATAAGTTTAGATTAGATGTTTACAGGAAACCAACTAATGTCTTTTCTTATATTCATCATTATTCTTATCACCACCTTAAGACTAAAGTATCAGTATTCACCTCAATGTTTCTAAGGGCCTTTAGAGTTTGTTGCCCAGAATTTTTAGACCAAGAAATTGAAACCATTTATGACATTGGTAATAAATTAGAATATCCAACACTTAATTGACGTAGCTCAAAACACAGCAAAGAAATCTTTTTATAGTCTTACTGATAATCATAATTTCAGTTTTAAGAATATTTTAACCCTCCCTTTTCATATTTTTTTTTGTTAGTTTAACTCGTACTTTTAATAAATTTGGTGTCCAAGTTGTCTTTAAGAATAACAACACTGTTGCAAAAATTTTAACTTTAATTGTATTGGACAAACAGGCAAGGATTTAAGATTGAGAATAAACCAACATAAATATAACATCAGAACAGAGCAAGTTTCATGTGGGTTGTTTTTGCATTTAAGGAATTTTAATCACTGCATTGATTGGGATAACACAAAGAAAATTGTCTTAAGTAAGGACACTAAGAAGAGGAATATCATAGAATCATGTTACATAAAAACTTCATATGAGAACAATATGAATATGAGTATGGGAATGTATGAATTAGATAACTTTGTAACATATAAAATTGTTGACAGTAGCCGGGTCAAACGTCCGGCAGTGCTGAGAGAGTGAGGTCGCAATTGGACCTGTCCTAATTCCCCCCTAGTGTACTTCTTTTGTATATATAATGTCACTGCTACCTTACTCTGTACCTTTGAAAATGTCTTAAATAGACGAAAACGTTCGGTCACCTTTCATTTGATTTTCCAAGTGGTTTTATTACACATTTTGTGAATCACGTGTTTCTGTGATTTATTCGCATGTATACATACATACCAGCGAAAAAAAATACACGGGAGCGACGAGCGATTTCGCTCGGGAAAGTTCCAATGTCGCTCTCGCAAATGCAATAGCGGGATCGACCCCCCACCCCCCCCCCCAAAAAAAAAAAAAAAAAAAAAAAAAAAACGCTCCCGCGGCAAGATTCAACGTTTTTCATGCATTATCCATCATTTGGCAATCCCTGAATCCTATCACCATTGATGAAAGGATCAGAGCAAACATAACTTACCCGTGATCAATCATTGCATTATCAATCGAAATCATAAACGCAACGCATCAATCAACTTTAATTTGTTGATGTATATACGTATGTGTACGCGGTATAGCTGCTAGAGTTTAATGGCTTACCTAGCCTAGCTTCGTATCAGCTGCATATACGCGTACACTAGTACATGTTGACTAGACTCTACACGACTATCGTGCTACATGATGTCGCTAGTTGCGAATTGCATGGTACCTGTATGCAGGGAAGTTCATTGGTTGTATGCAGCTAGCTGCCCAATCAACGCGCTGACTACATGTACAATGCACCATACCCAATACCACATCACCGCATGCATACGTACACTGTACATATGCAAACTCGCTCCAGACCTAGGAAGGAAAATGGGAAATCCCATTTAGAACCTCGTTCGCGTATTTATGAAAAAACAAAATAGAATAAAATGTTTAGTTAGTAATTGAAAGTAAAAAGATTTAAGTATAAATATGAACATTTGATAATTATATATTTAGTTCATAAATATGGATCTTTGGAGGGAGAATAAAAAATACAAAAATAAGAAATGATTCATTAGCTACATCATGGAGCTACATCATGGAGCTACATCATGGAGCGATTTCTAGTGAAGCGAGTGAAGATGAGTGAAGATGGTTTACCCTCAGATTCAGTCTTTTCAGAATCGAGGGAGAGTGTTTTGACGGCAGGAACCGCTTCTGGACCAGCAAAGCCTAATTCAAACTCTACGGGAAAACGAAAACCAGTAAAGCATGAATCTACTATACACTCGTGGAACCTAGATTGGCTTGAAGTGGATCGGGGCAGTGATGGTACTCTAACGATGTATTGCAAGGCTTGTCGTGCATTTCCACCACTAACCACTGCCAGTGGAAACAGGCGCTGTGTCTGCCGATCAGTTTCAATTGGGAAGCCAACATGTTAAGAAATCGAACCTGCAAAAACATGGCTCTGGAAGTATAAAAAATGGCTCTGGTAATTAAAACAATGGCTCTGGTGAAAAAGAAAAAGAAAAAGAAAAAATGAAAAATGGCTCTGGAAAATTCCCCCCCCTGATACATATATATATATTTGGATGATGGAGAACATAAACACAGGGGAAGGCTCGGAACCCTAAACACTCTAACGTTTCGTTCGCGTAGAACTTCTTCAGACAGTGCATGTAGAACTGCAGTTGAAGTTTATGTACTAAATCTAATTATCTTTTCGGACACTTGGGAAAGGTCGTTTTTCTGGCGTGTTTTATAATTAAAATACTAGTTTCTTTAGCTAAATTGATAAACCCTCCTCGATGATTCGATGAATTATTAGTTGAAATATATGCTGATTCAACAATTCTTCTGGTGAATTTATCAAAACCTTTATGTAGCACTTCAGCTTCTCTCCAGTTTGGTAAATGATCGAATTTTTCCGCATGAACTACTAAAGAATTAGATGTCCTATGTGCTTTTATGTCGTTTTTAGGTTCATAAATTCTTTTTCTAATCCTCTTGACGATTCGCCAAAATAAGCCATTGAGCAACTATTGCACGGGATTTTGTATACGACGCTGTTTTCGGAATTGGTTCTCTTTTCAGAAGTCTTTATTAAATCACCTATCCTCTTGTTAGTTATTTTAGCTCTGTTTATACCTGATTTTGTTAAATATTTGTCTATTATTGGTGACATTTCTGAGCCAGGTACTGATATAAAATTTGTATTATTTTTATCATTTCTCTCTTTCTTTCCGCGATTGTAAATATTTATTGCTTTTCTTTTTGTTCTTTTCAACATTCCCTCTGGATATCCAAGTTTGTCAAAGGTTTTCATAATGTAATCAAATTCGCCTTCTAGGTATTCATTACTACAGATTCGTAGTGCCCTGAGAAAAAATCCTATTACTATACCACTCTTTGTCCTATCATCATGTGCGCAGAAGTAATGTACTAAATCCTCTTTGTTTGTTTCCTTTCTGTATACTGAGAAAGTTACAGTTTTTCCCACTCGTCGTATTAACGTATCTAGGAAGGGCAATTGTCCGTTTTGTTCCTCTTCTACGGTGAACTGAATATCGCTGTTGACCGCGTTAAGCATTCTCACTTTATTATTTACATTGGTGTTTTCGGGGATGATTGCGAGGACGTCGTCTACATATCTAAACCAGTGTGATCCCCTACCATTGATTCTGATAAAGTTTTCTTTTTCTAATAACTCCATATATAGACAGGCCATCACTGCACTTAAAGGACTACCCATAGCGAGACCTCTATGTTGTTCATATTCGTCACCATTAAAAGTAAACGCACCGAAATTTACGCATAAATCTATCAATTCTATATAATCTTGTTTTCTTATGGATAGGTCAGTATCGTTCATATCTTTTATTACTCTCTTTACTGCTTCTAACGCACCGTTAGTGGAAATATTTGTGTATAACGCCTTGACATCATAGCTTACTAACTTTTTCCCCGTGAAATCTAAATATTTTAGTCTTGTCAAAAGATCGTTAGAATTTTTCAAGTAGTTCATGCGGAAAAATTCGATCATTTACCAAACTGGAGAGAAGCTGAAGTGCTACATAAAGGTTTTGATAAATTCACCAGAAGAATTGTTGAATCAGCATATATTTCAACTAATAATTCATCGAATCATCGAGGAGGGTTTATCAATTTAGCTAAAGAAATTAGTATTTTAATTCTAAAACACGCCAGAAAAACGACCTTTCCCAAGTGTCCGAAAAGATAATTAGATTTAGTACATAAACTTCAACTGCAGTTCTACATGCACTGTCTGAAGAAGTTCTACGCGAACGAAACGTTAGAGTGTTTAGGGTTCCGAGCCTTCCCCTGTGTTTATGTTCTTCATCATCCAAATAATTTGTCTAAAATACTTATCAATATATATATATATATATATATATATATATATATATATATAATTATATATATATATGCATATATTTATGTATATATACATATCTATATATCTATATATTAGGTTGGACTAGTAATTGGTTGAATGGTCGAAAACAGAGAGTTGTTTTCAATGGAAAAACTTCTGGATGGAAAAGTGTTGCAAGTGGAGTTCCTCAGGGTTCCGTTCTTGGGCCACTTCTATTCATAGTATATATAAATGATATAGACCATGGACTAAAATCTACTGTTTCCAAATTTGCTGATGATACAAAACTGTGCGGAGTGGCAAATGATCACTCAAACCAATTAGATATTCAAGTAGATTTAGATAAATTACAGCAATGGTCTGAAAAGTGGCTAATGAAATTTAACACAAGTAAATGCAAGGTAATGCACATAGGTAAAAATAACAGTAAGTACGATTACAAATTATTTGGTAATTCGTTAACAAAAGTGGATAGTGAAAAAGATCTCGGCGTAATTATCAGTAACGAACTCAAATCATCCAAGCAGTGTATTTCAGCCTCTGAGAAAGCAAATAAGATTCTGGGACTGATTGCGCGATCTTTTGATTTCAAAAGTCCATCACTCATTAACAAGCTATATAAATCGTTAGTTCGTCCACATTTGGAATATGCTGTTTCTGTATGGTCACCGAATCTCATTAAAGACATTGACAGACTAGAAAAAGTACAACGGCGAGCCACAAAACTGATTCCAAATATCAAAAATAAATCATACGAAAATCGACTAAAACACATGAATCTGTTTTCCCTAAAAAAGCGTAGACTCAGAGGTGACTTGATACAGGTCTTTAAGATTTTAAAGGGAATTGACATCAAAAGTGACAAAATTTTCACACTGAATGAGAATCAGACAAGAAACAATGGTCTCAAACTGTCCGGAAATAGATTCAATTTGGAAGTAGGTAGAAACAACTTTGCCAACCGTGTAGTAAATGAATGGAATAAACTTCCTGCACAGGTAGTGCAATGCAGTTCAGTTCGAAGCTTTAAGAATCATTTAGATAAATACCTAAGTAAGATGCTGTAATGATTATAATTTATCTTATATTATTTGTTTTTGTTTTGTTATCATTTGTCTGTCTGATTTTCATTTATTATTAGTTATATGTCACTTTATTATTATTTACTATTTACCTGTTTGTTTATTATTTAACTATGCCTATGCATTTATTTATGTATTTTATTTGTTATTTACATTATTATAGTTTTTATTTATTGTTTTATTATTAATATTATTTGTTTTTCGCATCCGACCTAGATATGGATCAAAAGGTCTCCTGTCGGCATGCTCCGCCTTTGTAATATATATATATATATTTATATATATATATATATATATATATATATATATATATATATTTATACATAAGATCAATCAAAGTGGCTGCCATGAATTTATCAAAATCCACAATATAGTCCAAGGTATGACTTTTGTCTGGTTTCAGGGCAAAATTAACCCCTAAACCTAACACTTCTTGTTCATATCTTGAGAGAGTCTCATCCGAGAGGTTAGTCGCATTGTCCATTAGAGAGAACTTAGTCCAAGCACTGTTTTTGCACAATCTAATAAGTTTCTTAGTAAGTCTATTTTTATGTTTTTCACTTACGTAAAGGGCTTTTCCAAGGGCCAGCCTAGAAAGACATTTGTATATAAGTTCACTATGGCACTGAAATTTGAGATTCCTTGTCGCTATTCTCACTCGGTGGAATGATGTATCACATTCTAATGAAGCAATCTTACTTCGTTCTTTCAAGAAAGCACTAATGTAAGTTGGGAAGCTGTAACCCAACTGTCTAAATTTATGAAAACCAAAAGAAGTAGGGCAAACTTGTTCTTCCAAGCAGTTCACAAGGAATTGGTATTGATTCCTTTTCTTCTTATTAGCTATAAGGGAAGACTTGAACTGTCGGTAGGAATTCTTGAGTCCAGGAAAGTTGGAGAATAGCCGGTGCAGTGAAGAAAGTTCCATCGTGGGCGTCAATTGGAAACTGGTATGTTATAACACATTTGTAAATGTTCACTATAAACTCACTATTGGAGAAATAATATCGAAAGTACAGGAAAAACCAGTATATTTCGACTACTATCTGTAGTCCTCTTCAGCAGAATAGTTACAAGAAGTTAGAGTACAGGTATAAATGAGGTAGTGCAACAGTAACATCATTGTACCATTTAATGAATCTATCAACTCGGTCTCCAAACTATTACCTAATAACCAAATTAAATTTATTCACAATTATCCAAACAGTATTTTTAGAAAGGTAGTAAGTGTGCACCAGAGGAATGATGTGGACCAAAACTCCGGGGTATATATATTGCCTTGTAAAGACTGTGGTGATGTCTATTGGGGCCAAACTGGCAGGGATTTGTCCACAAGATTAAAGGAACACAAAAACTCCATAAAATATGGACAAGTTAACTCCGCTGTGTTCCTTCATGCCAGCCAAAAAGACCACAGAATGGATTGGGATAATGCAGCAATTATTTTTAAATCACATTGTAGCTTTCGTAGGAAAATTGTAGAATCTTCTTTAATAAAACATTATCCTAACTTCAATACCTCAAAAGGTCAGTGGCCCCCAGATTGCATTACGAGGATAGCAGTCAACAAATTAATGTCAAGAGCGGTCGGACAAAATACCACCAACTGTCCTTCCTTGACCCAACCATATCAAGGGCATGTAACCTGAGTCCCCCCACTTTCCCCATCCCCTTTTCTGTACCCCTCACTACCTCATTTATACCTGTACTCTAACTTCTTGTAACTATTCTGCTGAAGAGGGCTACAGATAGTAGTCGAAATATACAGTTTTTCCTGTACTTCCGATATTATTTCTCCGATAGTGGGTTTATACTGAATACGAATTTATATATATATATATATATATATATATATATATATACAAATATATATATATACATATGTATATACACAAATATATATATATATATACAAATATATGTGCACATATATAAATACATGTATATATATATATGAATATATATATATACATAGAAATATGCATATATATGTATACATATATTTATGTACATATATACCATATATATGTATATGCATACATATACACAGAGTATATATATATATATATATATATATATATATATACATATATATATATGTATATATATATACATGTATATATATATATATATATGTATATATATCCATACATACATACCAAGGACTAGTATTACACAGGACGTGCGCACCCAGTTCCCTTGTTCCGCTAGCGGAGGCCAGTCCAGTGGAGGGTTGCCACTCCTAGTGTTTTCCCACTAGATCTATTATTTTTTGCCTCAATCTAGTAGTCTAGTGGTATTTCGTCATGGATATCAAGAATCTAGTATATTTTGAAGATCCTAATAAAACCGTTTAATTTTGCATTACGGAACCAAATTCTTGAAGCCAGATTTGGAGCCAGATGCTAGATTAAAAATGTTTTGAGCCAAACACAGAAAAATAGAGCCAGATCTGGCACCAAAAGTGCTAATTGGCAACCCTGCCTACTAATCACACAACCATCCTACAAAATACAAAATATAGCAGGCTGTCGCGCTCGCGTCGAAGTTTGTATCTGTTTTCGCAAAATGTTATTTTTCTGCATCATTTCTGTCTAATACTTCTCGAATTATTGCATGAAAGCACGATTTGTCATTGAGAGGTTTTGAAAATTAGCTATAACACATTCACACTTACAGTTACTATGAATTGAATGTATATCATCATACGAACTCCATAGAAACTGTCAGTCAAATTGGCGCACTTGTTATTTGCTTATAGTATGTTTGCGCGATTGATTGGTTACATTAGTATATACATGGTTGCAGGACGGTTGAGGTTTGTATTATCCGAATTATTAGTTTGTGCAATTTTTTAAGTGCAGAATCGTAAAGAGCAATGCGATACCAGTCTTGCCTGCATACAAGTGACGAGTTTAGCTTATAGTTGTCTACTTGACTAACTAGTGATTGGTTGTGAAAATTTGGATTATTGCACCATTACATGCAGTGATAATTAGTTTGATGTATACAGTTTTCTAACTTCAAAATGTTTTCATGTGTATGTTGTGTAATATAATTCGAATCTAGTAGTTTTTTGTTCAGTGTAGTAGTTTTTGGCAAGCTGTCTAGGTTTTTTATTTTTTATTTTCCAGAGTGGCAACACTGGTCCAGTGTGTTACTAGTAATGGATGTGTTAAGGTTGTTACTCCGTCTTTCCCGCGTGGCTGCATTTAGAAGTGGATTGTATTTGTTTACATAGGTTCTTGCTGATTTTGTGTATTCAAAATGCCAAATAAGTGTGGTGTTGTGAACTGCAACGGTAATTATAACAAGGATAACAGGTGCCGAGTGTTTCGACTGCCAATAGACCGTTATGAAAGACAGAAGTGGATTGATGTGCTGCCACCACGTAAGAACTTCGTTGTTGATTCTGACAGATTTTTCATTTGTGAGGAACACTGGGGTCCCAACACGCCTTCTATCAAATTGCCTGGTGGTTCTACGCGACCTGCGATCCCTCCCAGTGTCTTCAATCTGCCTGCTTCATGTCTGCCATCTTCAAAACCTGTACCTCGCCCGGCGAAGGCTGAAGACAAGCAACTGAGGCATTTTCATCAGAAAGATACGATTACTTAATTTGATGCTTTTAGATCTGAACGTGACCTACAGAAGCAGTACAAGAACTTAATTATTTCAAGATGGGAAGAAAGGTTAGTGTGTCTGTTCATGACAGAAATTTTCAGTGAGTGCAGACTGTCTGTGATTGTCGAAAACACACCCACGTTGTGTAGCCCACTGATCTGCCGTGCATTCAAGAAGGGTATTAGTGTACCACTGGGTAAGACACTTCATCCCAACAATGGTTTGAGGTCGTATGGTCAGTTCGCCGAAGCTGTGCGCTTAGCAATTAACTATGACATCCCGTTTGACAAAAATATTAAGATTACTGTCATTACCCAAATTTAGAAGTAATGAAGTTGAAGTATCATCTCTTTAGGCCTTCACATTTTTATTGCACATGCTCTCCATTGTTCACCAAATTTATATATTTGCTTAGGAAAAGGGAGAAATGCACACAATATAAGTAAAATTATTTACCTGGGTCATCAATTTCTTCTTCTGTATGATGTGGCTGACCTTGGCATTTATCTCTGTGATATTTTAATCTTCACACAATGCCCTGAAGTTCCTGGCTGCAGTCTTTGCATTTATCTCGGTACCTTTTGCCAGAAGTTGATGGTAGTTTTTCAAAATAATTCCAGATAGGATAATTTTTTTCTGCCTGAAGGAACCACTCTGCCAGGTCCAGAAGACACCCTTCCTGGTTGATTCCAAAGCAGCAACTGACTCAGTGAGAAGCTGCTTACCTAGAACAAGTTTCAACAAGAATCTTGTTGAAACTTGTTGTGGGCTGCACAGTGATATATACTACATGTAGGCTTATACCATTCCTTGTATACTTGTGGCAAGTCTATATAACACTGCTCCTTATGGAGATTGGTATGTTATAACACATTTATAAAAGTTCACTGTAAACCCACTATCGGAGAAATAATAACGGAAATAAAGAGCAACTCTATATTTCGAGTACTATCTGTAGTCCTCTTCAGCAGAATCAGCAGAATTTTATTTCCGTTATTATTTCTCCGATAGTGGGTTTACAGTGAACTGCTCCTTATATTGATATGCTAAAAATGTTCTTTAGCAATCAGATCGCATATCAGATAGCAATCCCACAATATTGAAAATCTATAGAAAAATCTATTTAAATCAAATAAATCTGATTTAAATGAAAAAATCGATTTTTTATAAAAAAAAAAAAAAAAAAAAAATCGCCAGCCCTGGTGTCCACTAACCTCATATAATAATACCTGATAAGTCCGGCTAAAATTGGCATTTGAAAGCATAACAGTGTCTTAAATAGTTTCCTATTTCACTATGAAAGTTTATATTAGCTTATACTGCAATGAATAAGTCAATAGTTGATATATTTGTCCTATATACAATGTTAGGTTTCTAGTTTTGATAAATTTGTCCAATATAAAATGTTAGGTTACAAAGAAAGCAATGGCCTCCGCTAGCGGACCCAGGGATCTGGGTGCGTACGTCCTGTGTAATAGTAGTCCTTGATACATACATATATCATATATGTTGAATATATATAATTGATATATATATATATATATATGTATATATATATATGTATATATATATATATATATATGATACATATAGTATACATATATATAATATTTATAGCATATAATATATATGTGTATATATATATATATATGCATATAATACTGATGACCCACTTTCGGAGAAGAATAAGCGAAGATATAGAGATCTGTATATTTCGATCACTTACTGTGATCCTCTTCGGCAGATATGAGTTACAAAGTACAGAACAATGTGTATTTATAGTAAAGCAGTGAGGTAGCATGAGGGGACGAGGCTCAGGTCAACACGCCCGGCACGCATGCTCGCATCTTGGTGGCTCAGGTCACATGACCGGCGTAGCATGGGCCTTGGTGATTTTTGTCCACCGC
>NC_134801.1:880000-910000 GCF_046742065.1 Oratosquilla oratoria
TCTTGGTATTCTTGGTTGAGGTTTTGTATTTTGTCTTTTAATTCTTTAATCCTCTGTTTCATATATTTTATTCTTTCTTCCTTACTGGGTTTATACTTGCACCTATTGTTTAAGGCCACTGCCCCATCACAGGGGATATTGTCAGTGTATTTGGGCAGGAGTTTTTCTCTAATGCATGTTTCATTAAAAGTGATGGCTAGTTGTGCATTAATAATTTTCTTAATGGTATTTTCCATATACCTTATTAAGGATTTGTTTTCCTTAGGAAGGAAATTTATGACTTGGCTGTATGTAGTCATATTAGCTAGATCGCGATTTCGGGTTCAAGACCCTTCTTCAGTAGCTATAGGGATAAGAATTAATCCAAAGATTCTAGTAAAGATCTAAGTTTTATACTAGAGTTACTATACTTGCTAATCACTGGGGGAGGTCACCTGGTATTACGGGCAGGGACGAAATGTCACGTGCGCTAGGGAGCCTCCGGGTTTGTGTTGTGGCGGAATGTGGCGTTTTGTCTCGTAGTTGGACGAGTGGCGTTTTGTCTCGTATTGGCGTTTGTGGTGTTATGTCTCATGTTTTTATTTGTAACGGTTTGTCTCATGCTTGGAAGGGCTTTGAGGTCTTCTGCTTGTACATTTAGGTTTGGGCTCAACTCTTTAATATACAACGCTTCTAAAATTGGGAGGCGTCTGTCGTCAGTACATAAATCCAAAATCTCGGTGTTTTTCTCTAGTGTCTCTCTTACTAGTGTTATGCCGTGGGCTTCTCTTAAATGATTTTTAGGGGCTCCAGATGTCAGGTGGTATGAGAGGCGACGGGATAACCTCATTGTCGTCATGCCAATATAGGTGGAAGGGAGGGCTTCACAGTTCCCTCGTGTACATGTGAACCTATAGATGGCATGAGATTTCTGAAGTTCCTTTCTCTCTTGTAGGGGGCTGTTTCTAATAAGAAGGTGGCTAGTTTTTTTAGTTTTATAATAAATCACTAGATTTAGTATTTTTTCTGGATTGACTGGTTTAATGTTTCTTTTTATAATTTGCTTCATAATGCGTTCATCTTCTTTGTAAGCTGACGAAAAAGTGGATTTATAATATATGTTGATTTTCTCTTTATTTTGTTTATCATTGTTGTTGTTATGCCAGCCGTCCATTATTTTCTTTGTTTGAAAATGTATCTCTTTTTCATTGAAGCCGTTATTGATCAGAACTTGAGTGGAACGTTCGATTTCATCATGCACTTGTGTCCATGTGCTGCAGTGAGTTAGTGCTCTTCGAATATAGGCACTGATGGTAGAGTCCTTATATCTTAGAGGGCACTCACTGGATCCATTAAGGCAGTGTCCAGGGTTAGTGGGTTTTGTGTACACTGTTGTATTAAAAGAATTTTCATTTTGTTTCACTAAGAGGTCGAGGAAGGGTAAAGCTCCGTCAATGCTATCTTCCATAGTGAAAGTGAGTTCAGATGTCTCTTGTAATAGGTGGCGGAGTTTTTCAGCTTCATTGCTGTTATTGGTTTTAATGAAGACATCATCAATGTATCTACAGTAAATATCTGGCTTTTCTGTTTTACTGAATACTTCTTCTTCTACGCAGCCCATGAAGAAGTTTGCCATTAATACTCCAAGGGGGGATCCCATTGCAACTCCATCAATTTGGCAATATTTGTTTCCACGGGGGCAAGTGAACGGGACTTCTTTTGTACAGCATTCAAGCAGTTTACGTAGTGTAAGTTCTGGAATGTCTAGTATAGGTGTAGTGTTATCGTGGTACACTTTGTTGATGATGTAATCAATTGTTCGATCTACGGAAATATTAGTGTATAACCCCTCCACATCAAGAGAAGCGATTCTACCTTTAGCAGAGTTTGCCTTAATAATGTCTAGGAAATCAGATGTAGATTGTAGACTATAGGTGGCGGGAGTGTAGGGAGTTAGAATAGAGCACAGTTTCTTGGCGAGTTTGTACGTAGGTGCAGGGATTTGTGAGATTATGGGACGGAGTTTATTACCAGGTTTGTGTGTTTTGACTGTCCCATAGCAGTAACCCATACCATACTCTCCTGAAAGTTTATTAAATTTTACTTTGCTGGCAGCATTATTCCCTTCTATAAGTCGATTTACCTTTTTCTTGAGTGATTCTGTAGGGTCTTTGTTGATCTTTTTAAACTTAGATGTATCATTGAGGATAGTATCTATCTTTTCTAAATACTCAGAGGTGTCCATGAGTACGTAAGTTGCCGCTTTGTCTGCTTTCCTGATGGTGATACTATGGTCTGATTTTAACTCTTTTGCGGCCTCAATGTGTTTCTTGTCAATCAAATTGCTGTGATATTGTCCTCTTGATTTATGAGCTTCAGCAATGACTTCTTGTTTGAAAGTGGGCTCAACAATGACTTCACCTTTTTTACATAATTTCTCTACATCATCTATAAGTATTTCGCATTCTGTTCTTTTTTGAAACTTCTTAGGTTTAGACATAATGTGGCAGTTAAGCCCTAAATTAAGGACTTCCTCTTGGTCTGGAGTAAGAATCTTATTGGTTAAATTTATATAACCATTTGGTGGGCGTGAGTATTTAATATGGCCGCCGTTCAGATTTATTAATTTCTTTTGATTAGCTTTAGTGATAGAATTTTTGTGTTGATTAATAATATCGGAGAATAGGGTGTCAATATTCTCTTTTAAGGTTGTATCTATGTGTATGTTGTTCCATTTTTCTTCAAGCTCTTGGTATTCTTGGTTGAGGTTTTGTATTTTGTCTTTTAATTCTTTAATCCTCTGTTTCATATATTTTATTCTTTCTTCCTTACTGGGTTTATACTTGCACCTATTGTTTAAGGCCACTGCCCCATCACAGGGGATATTGTCAGTGTATTTGGGCAGGAGTTTTTCTCTAATGCATGTTTCATTAAAAGTGATGGCTAGTTGTGCATTAATAATTTTCTTAATGGTATTTTCCATATACCTTATTAAGGATTTGTTTTCCTTAGGAAGGAAATTTATGACTTGGCTGTATGTAGTCATATTAGCTAGATCGCGATTTCGGGTTCAAGACCCTTCTTCAGTAGCTATAGGGATAAGAATTAATCCAAAGATTCTAGTAAAGATCTAAGTTTTATACTAGAGTTACTATACTTGCTAATCACTGGGGGAGGTCACCTGGTATTACGGGCAGGGACGAAATGTCACGTGCGCTAGGGAGCCTCCGGGTTTGTGTTGTGGCGGAATGTGGCGTTTTGTCTCGTAGTTGGACGAGTGGCGTTTTGTCTCGTATTGGCGTTTGTGGTGTTATGTCTCATGTTTTTATTTGTAACGGTTTGTCTCATGCTTGGAAGGGCTTTGAGGTCTTCTGCTTGTACATTTAGGTTTGGGCTCAACTCTTTAATATACAACGCTTCTAAAATTGGGAGGCGTCTGTCGTCAGTACATAAATCCAAAATCTCGGTGTTTTTCTCTAGTGTCTCTCTTACTAGTGTTATGCCGTGGGCTTCTCTTAAATGATTTTTAGGGGCTCCAGATGTCAGGTGGTATGAGAGGCGACGGGATAACCTCATTGTCGTCATGCCAATATAGGTGGATGGGAGGGCTTCACAGTTCCCTCGTGTACATGTGAACCTATAGATGGCATGAGATTTCTGAAGTTCCTTTCTCTCTTGTAGGGGGCTGTTTCTAATAAGAAGGTGGCTAGTTTTTTTAGTTTTATAATAAATCACTAGATTTAGTATTTTTTCTGGATTGACTGGTTTAATGTTTCTTTTTATAATTTGCTTCATAATGCGTTCATCTTCTTTGTAAGCTGACGAAAAAGTGGATTTATAATATATGTTGATTTTCTCTTTATTTTGTTTATCATTGTTGTTGTTATGCCAGCCGTCCATTATTTTCTTTGTTTGAAAATGTATCTCTTTTTCATTGAAGCCGTTATTGATCAGAACTTGAGTGGAACGTTCGATTTCATCATGCACTTGTGTCCATGTGCTGCAGTGAGTTAGTGCTCTTCGAATATAGGCACTGATGGTAGAGTCCTTATATCTTTGAGGGCACTCACTGGATCCATTAAGGCAGTGTCCAGGGTTAGTGGGTTTTGTGTACACTGTTGTATTAAAAGAATTTTCATTTTGTTTCACTAAGAGGTCGAGGAAGGGTAAAGCTCCGTCAATGCTATCTTCCATAGTGAAAGTGAGTTCAGATGTCTCTTGTAATAGGTGGCGGAGTTTTTCAGCTTCATTGCTGTTATTGGTTTTAATGAAGACATCATCAATGTATCTACAGTAAATATCTGGCTTTTCTGTTTTACTGAATACTTCTTCTTCTACGCAGCCCATGAAGAAGTTTGCCATTAATACTCCAAGGGGGGATCCCATTGCAACTCCATCAATTTGGCAATATTTGTTTCCACGGGGGCAAGTGAACGGGACTTCTTTTGTACAGCATTCAAGCAGTTTACGTAGTGTAAGTTCTGGAATGTCTAGTATAGGTGTAGTGTTATCGTGGTACACTTTGTTGATGATGTAATCAATTGTTCGATCTACGGAAATATTAGTGTATAACCCCTCCACATCAAGAGAAGCGATTCTACCTTTAGCAGAGTTTGCCTTAATAATGTCTAGGAAATCAGATGTAGATTGTAGACTATAGGTGGCGGGAGTGTAGGGAGTTAGAATAGAGCACAGTTTCTTGGCGAGTTTGTACGTAGGTGCAGGGATTTGTGAGATTATGGGACGGAGTTTATTACCAGGTTTGTGTGTTTTGACTGTCCCATAGCAGTAACCCATACCATACTCTCCTGAAAGTTTATTAAATTTTACTTTGCTGGCAGCATTATTCCCTTCTATAAGTCGATTTACCTTTTTCTTGAGTGATTCTGTAGGGTCTTTGTTGATCTTTTTAAACTTAGATGTATCATTGAGGATAGTATCTATCTTTTCTAAATACTCAGAGGTGTCCATGAGTACGTAAGTTGCCGCTTTGTCTGCTTTCCTGATGGTGATACTATGGTCTGATTTTAACTCTTTTGCGGCCTCAATGTGTTTCTTGTCAATCAAATTGCTGTGATATTGTCCTCTTGATTTATGAGCTTCAGCAATGACTTCTTGTTTGAAAGTGGGCTCAACAATGACTTCACCTTTTTTACATAATTTCTCTACATCATCTATAAGTATTTCGCATTCTGTTCTTTTTTGAAACTTCTTAGGTTTAGACATAATGTGGCAGTTAAGCCCTAAATTAAGGACTTCCTCTTGGTCTGGAGTAAGAATCTTATTGGTTAAATTTATATAACCATTTGGTGGGCGTGAGTATTTAATATGGCCGCCGTTCAGATTTATTAATTTCTTTTGATTAGCTTTAGTGATAGAATTTTTGTATTGATTAATAATATCGGAGAATAGGGTGTCAATATTCTCTTTTAAGGTTGTATCTATGTGTATGTTGTTCCATTTTTCTTCAAGCTCTTGGTATTCTTGGTTGAGGTTTTGTATTTTGTCTTTTAATTCTTTAATCCTCTGTTTCATATATTTTATTCTTTCTTCCTTACTGGGTTTATACTTGCACCTATTGTTTAAGGCCACTGCCCCATCACAGGGGATATTGTCAGTGTATTTGGGCAGGAGTTTTTCTCTAATGCATGTTTCATTAAAAGTGATGGCTAGTTGTGCATTAATAATTTTCTTAATGGTATTTTCCATATACCTTATTAAGGATTTGTTTTCCTTAGGAAGGAAATTTATGACTTGGCTGTATGTAGTCATATTAGCTAGATCGCGATTTCGGGTTCAAGACCCTTCTTCAGTAGCTATAGGGATAAGAATTAATCCAAAGATTCTAGTAAAGATCTAAGTTTTATACTAGAGTTACTATACTTGCTAATCACTGGGGGAGGTCACCTGGTATTACGGGCAGGGACGAAATGTCACGTGCGCTAGGGAGCCTCCGGGTTTGTGTTGTGGCGGAATGTGATTAGCAAGTATAGTAACTCTAGTATAAAACTTAGATCTTTACTAGAATCTTTGGATTAATTCTTATCCCTATAGCTACTGAAGAAGGGTCTTGAACCCGAAATCGCGATCTAGCTAATATGACTACATACAGCCAAGTCATAAATTTCCTTCCTAAGGAAAACAAATCCTTAATAAGGTATATGGAAAATACCATTAAGAAAATTATTAATGCACAACTAGCCATCACTTTTAATGAAACATGCATTAGAGAAAAACTCCTGCCCAAATACACTGACAATATCCCCTGTGATGGGGCAGTGGCCTTAAACAATAGGTGCAAGTATAAACCCAGTAAGGAAGAAAGAATAAAATATATGAAACAGAGGATTAAAGAATTAAAAGACAAAATACAAAACCTCAACCAAGAATACCAAGAGCTTGAAGAAAAATGGAACAACATACACATAGATACAACCTTAAAAGAGAATATTGACACCCTATTCTCCGATATTATTAATCAACACAAAAATTCTATCACTAAAGCTAATCAAAAGAAATTAATAAATCTGAACGGCGGCCATATTAAATACTCACGCCCACCAAATGGTTATATAAATTTAACCAATAAGATTCTTACTCCAGACCAAGAGGAAGTCCTTAATTTAGGGCTTAACTGCCACATTATGTCTAAACCTAAGAAGTTTCAAAAAAGAACAGAATGCGAAATACTTATAGATGATGTAGAGAAATTATGTAAAAAAGGTGAAGTCATTGTTGAGCCCACTTTCAAACAAGAAGTCATTGCTGAAGCTCATAAATCAAGAGGACAATATCACAGCAATTTGATTGACAAGAAACACATTGAGGCCGCAAAAGAGTTAAAATCAGACCATAGTATCACCATCAGGAAAGCAGACAAAGCGGCAACTTACGTACTCATGGACACCTCTGAGTATTTAGAAAAGATAGATACTATCCTCAATGATACATCTAAGTTTAAAAAGATCAACAAAGACCCTACAGAATCACTCAAGAAAAAGGTAAATCGACTTATAGAAGGGAATAATGCTGCCAGCAAAGTAAAATTTAATAAACTTTCAGGAGAGTATGGTATGGGTTACTGCTATGGGACAGTCAAAACACACAAACCTGGTAATAAACTCCGTCCCATAATCTCACAAATCCCTGCACCTACGTACAAACTCGCCAAGAAACTGTGCTCTATTCTAACTCCCTACACTCCCGCCACCTATAGTCTACAATCTACATCTGATTTCCTAGACATTATTAAGGCAAACTCTGCTAAAGGTAGAATCGCTTCTCTTGATGTGGAGGGGTTATACACTAATATTTCCGTAGATCGAACAATTGATTACATCATCAACAAAGTGTACCACGATAACACTACACCTATACTAGACATTCCAGAACTTACACTACGTAAACTGCTTGAATGCTGTACAAAAGAAGTCCCGTTCACTTGCCCCCGTGGAAACAAATATTGCCAAATTGATGGAGTTGCAATGGGATCCCCCCTTGGAGTATTAATGGCAAACTTCTTCATGGGCTGCGTAGAAGAAGAAGTATTCAGTAAAACAGAAAAGCCAGATATTTACTGTAGATACATTGATGATGTCTTCATTAAAACCAATAACAGCAATGAAGCTGAAAAACTCCGCCACCTATTACAAGAGACATCTGAACTCACTTTCACTATGGAAGATAGCATTGACGGAGCTTTACCCTTCCTCGACCTCTTAGTGAAACAAAATGAAAATTCTTTTAATACAACAGTGTACACAAAACCCACTAACCCTGGACACTGCCTTAATGGATCCAGTGAGTGCCCTCAAAGATATAAGGACTCTACCATCAGTGCCTATATTCGAAGAGCACTAACTCACTGCAGCACATGGACACAAGTGCATGATGAAATCGAACGTTCCACTCAAGTTCTGATCAATAACGGCTTCAATGAAAAAGAGATACATTTTCAAACAAAGAAAATAATGGACGGCTGGCATAACAACAACAATGATAAACAAAATAAAGAGAAAATCAACATATATTATAAATCCACTTTTTCGTCAGCTTACAAAGAAGATGAACGCATTATGAAGCAAATTATAAAAAGAAACATTAAACCAGTCAATCCAGAAAAAATACTAAATCTAGTGATTTATTATAAAACTAAAAAAACTAGCCACCTTCTTATTAGAAACAGCCCCCTACAAGAGAGAAAGGAACTTCAGAAATCTCATGCCATCTATAGGTTCACATGTACACGAGGGAACTGTGAAGCCCTCCCATCCACCTATATTGGCATGACGACAATGAGGTTATCCCGTCGCCTCTCATACCACCTGACATCTGGAGCCCCTAAAAATCATTTAAGAGAAGCCCACGGCATAACACTAGTAAGAGAGACACTAGAGAAAAACACCGAGATTTTGGATTTATGTACTGACGACAGACGCCTCCCAATTTTAGAAGCGTTGTATATTAAAGAGTTGAGCCCAAACCTAAATGTACAAGCAGAAGACCTCAAAGCCCTTCCAAGCATGAGACAAACCGTTACAAATAAAAACATGAGACATAACACCACAAACGCCAATACGAGACAAAACGCCACTCGTCCAACTACGAGACAAAACGCCACATTCCGCCACAACACAAACCCGGAGGCTCCCTAGCGCACGTGACATTTCGTCCCTGCCCGTAATACCAGGTGACCTCCCCCAGTGATTAGCAAGTATAGTAACTCTAGTATAAAACTTAGATCTTTACTAGAATCTTTGGATTAATTCTTATCCCTATAGCTACTGAAGAAGGGTCTTGAACCCGAAATCGCGATCTAGCTAATATGACTACATACAGCCAAGTCATAAATTTCCTTCCTAAGGAAAACAAATCCTTAATAAGGTATATGGAAAATACCATTAAGAAAATTATTAATGCACAACTAGCCATCACTTTTAATGAAACATGCATTAGAGAAAAACTCCTGCCCAAATACACTGACAATATATATATATATATATATATATATTTCTAAACAGTAATGTAGTAGCACATTTGTAAATGACACACAGGAACCCACAGTCGGAGAAAGATTAAACTTCGAATAAAGAAGAATCCTATATTTCGGCTATCAACTGTAGCCCTCTTCAGGAAAGTACATAAGATAGAGAACAGAGGGGACTTATAAACTACAGTAAGAAGAGATGTGGACAGTTGACCTCACTCAGGCGCGGGGCAAACTGGGGTGGCGGAGGAGGGAGGGGGTGAGGAGAGGGGGGGATGTAACGTCCGCACCAGCTTGCTTACTGCTGCGCGTGAGATTATGTCAGGTGTCCACTGCCCTTTAGAAATATTAATATTAGGGCATTCCTCAATTAATGCTGATTCGACTATTTTTCTCCTGAAACCGCAGTGGGACTTGAACACTAATCTGGCCTTACCCCAGTCGAAAGAATGATTCTTATTTTTGACATGAAGAAATACAGCTGAATTTTCTTGCCCATACCTAATTGACCTTTTATGTTCTGCCAATCTAGTGTTCAAGTCTCTCCCGGTTTGACCCAAGTAAACCAAATCACAATCTTTGCAGGGCAAACAATAAACACCAGGTGACTCAACTTCCTTCGGTTTTTGTTGAACGTTCACAATTTGCTTACGCACGGTGTTAGGATAGTGATAGGCAATAGTGAGACGTTCATGAGGAAACAATTTAGTAGAAGAACTGCGGTGCGGCCACCACCCAGCACTTCTAAGCTACCAGAAGAGGCTGGATGACCGCATTGTGAACAGCTGCCCAGGATGTAACACTTCACCCCATACCATACAACACATAATGGAAGACTGCATTATACACAATTATGCACGCAAACAACACAACATACACTCTATAAAGGATTTGTGGGAAAACCCAGTTTCGGCCGTGGCATTCCTTGGGGAGACGGGAGTGCTCGGACAGACAGTCTAGGGAACAACAACAACAACAGAGACTTAAAAGCCTTGAAAGCTGGAATCGAACTAATTTCCGAGGATAGGAAAGATCACTGATCTGCGACCCCAATTCCTGTTTAACGCAAGGCCCAAGTCCACTACTTGGCCAGGGGGCTCTGTGAAGGTGATCTTACGGGTGGCCGAAAGCAGTGGGTTCGAATCCTGCATGCGACTGTCATAAAAAATTATCGGATTGATGTCGCTGTTACTAGCGAATTTCTCTCATAGTTACAATGGCGGAAAGCGTGAAAGAGATTCGTTCCGATCCTTACCCCTTGCCAACTGGTGGACTTGGGCCTTGTGTAAAACAGGAATAGGGGTCGCATATTAAATATCTTTCTTATCCTCGGTAATCAGTTCGATTTCAGGTTTCAAGGCTTTTAAGTGTCTGTTGGTGTAGTGGGCTAAGGCTCTGTGAAGGTGATCTTACGGGTATATATATAAGTATATATGTATATACATATATATATATATATATATGTATATATATATATATTTATATATATATACTGTATATATTATATATACATATATATATATTCGATAATTTTTGTGACAGTTGCATGCAGGATTCGAACCCGTTGTACTCGGCCATCCGTAAATTACCTTCCCAGTGCCCTAACCACTAGACCACAGAGGCTATAAAGTCCTTGAAACCTGGAATCGAACTGATTCCCGAGGGAAGGAAGATCACTTATTACGGCGATCCGAAATTCCTGTTTTTACTCAAGGACCAGCCCACCAGTGGTATGGGGTAAGGACCGGGACGAACCCCTTTCACGCTTATCGCCATTGTAACTATGAGAGTAATTCGCTAATAGCAGCGACATCAAACCGATAATTTTTGTGACAGTTGCATGCAGGATTCGAACCCGCTGTACTCGGCCATCCGTAAATTACCTTCCCAGTGCCCTAACCACTAGACCACAGAGGCTATAAAGTCCTTGAAACCTGGAACTGATTCCCGAGGGAAGGAAGATCACTTATTACGGCGATCCGAAATTCCTGTTTTACTCAAGGACCAGCCCACCAGTGGTATGGGGTAAGGACCGGGACGAACCCCTTTCACGCTTATCGCCATTGTAACTATGAGAGTAATTCGCTAATAGCAGCGACATCAAACCGATAATTTTTGTGACAGTTGCATGCAGGATTCGAACCCGCTGTACTCGGCCATCCGTAAATTACCTTCCCAGTGCCCTAACCACTAGACCACAGAGGCTATAAAATCCTTGAAACCTGGAATCGAACTGATTCCCGAGGGAAGGAAGATCACTTATTACGGCGATCCGAAATTCCTGTTTTTACTCAAGGACCAGCCCACCAGGGGGCATGCAACTGTCACAAAAATTATCGGTTTGATGTCGCTGCTATTAGCAAATTACTCTCATAGTTACAATGGCGATAAGATGGAACAAATGCATGGGTTTATATATTACAAAGATACAGAAATACAGCCTGTGATTGGCTGGAAGGATGACCTTTTTTGGTCCCCTCATGGTTGAGAGGGCGGGACAGTTTCCCACGTACGCTCATTGGCTGGCTTGTCCGTTCTCTCGGGCCTCGCTACCCCGGGGGTGTAGTGTGATGTTTTCTGTCCTGCCTCGGGGCTTGCTTCTCCTGAAAGGCTTAATACTAGGCAGTATAGTAGGGGCGTCTTGGTGGGAATTCAGAGACGGCCTACTATCCGCAATATATAAAGCTTCAAGGTAGGCAAGGCGGTTCTTGTCGGACTCTCTCTGAATGATGACAGTGTTCTGCCGAAGGACATCACCTGTGAGATGCTGGCCATGTTTCTCCAGGAAGTGACGTTTGGGACCTCCTTGAGTCAGATGATAGATCAGGCGCCTGGAGAGTCTGGTAGTAGTCAACCCTATGTAAGCATCGTAGGGCGTACAGTCCCTATTTAGGTAAGAAAATTTGTACACAAGGCAGGTACTTTCCATATCTCCAGGGCGTGGTGAACTATCGTCCTTCATGATGAGGTCCTTTGTGCGGCTGTTCCTGTAGTACACTACCAGCTTTACACGGTCCACAGGGTTAGTAACTTGAACATTCCTATCAATTATATTTCTCACACTCTTCTCTTCTTCGTGGTAAGCGGAAGACATGAAAGCTCTATAGAAGAGGCTGTGAGTGGTTCCTTCTTCAACCACGGCTTGTTGTCCCACGTACCATTTGTTTAGAACAGTACGCAGGACACGTTGGCAATCCTGATTGGAATGTCCATTGTTGACCAACATTTGTATTGCTCGGTCGAACTCCTTCTGCGTAGACGTCCAGGAAGAGCAATGGGTAAGGGCTCTTCTGTAGAAGGAAGCAATGGTAGAGTCCTTGTATCGCTGCGGGCATTCACTTTCACCGCTCAGGCATAGTCCGGGATTGGTAGGCTTGATATATACCTAGGTCTTCATACGGTCACCTTCTTACGTGAGGAGGACGTCCAGGAAAGGCAGGGTACCATTTTCGGATTCCTCTGTCGTGAACCGAAGTCCAGAGATCTCTTGAAGAAGCTGGCGTAGTTCCTCGCGTTCCTCACTGGTCCGGGTTCTCACGAAGATGTCGCCAATGAGCATACGTGGGAAACTGTCCCGCCCTCTCAACCATGAGGGGACCAAAAAAGGTCATCCTTCCAGCCAATCACACGCTGTATTTCTGTATCTTTGTAATATATAAACCCATGCATTTGTTCCATCTTTGTATTTTGATAATGACTCAGGTAGAGTCGTAACGTCAATAATGACCGGAATAGGAAATCTACTCTTTCCTTTACCCCTTGCTATAAAGGATACCTTAAGGAAGTTGGAAACTCTGAAGAAGAAATTGATCAGTGCTGAATTTGCAGTTGCTTTTAACCAAGCCTGCCTAAGAGAAAATTTACTCCCGCGGTATACAAACATATATATATATATATATATATATATATATATATGTATATATATATATATATATATATATATATATATATATATATATATATATTCAACAAAAACCCACTGTGTTGGATAAGAAGAAATGAAATAAAATGAATTCCATATATTTCGATCACGGACTGTGATCCTCTTCAGTGGAATACAGAAAGGTAGAGCAAATGGCATGTCTTATATACAATAAAAATAAGGGACAAGGGTAGGACTCAGGTAGCATCTAGTACTTTGCGGGGCAGGTCACCCGCCTTCACCAACGATGGTAACAATTTGTTGACTGCCCAGGTGGTAATGCAGTCAGGTGACCACTGTCCATATGACATATTAAAATTTGGAAATTTGTTAATCAGGGATGATTCTATTATTTTTCTTTTAAAACTGCATTTTGAATTAAAGATAATCTTTGCCTCATTCCAATCCATATGATGGCCTTCCTTGTCTACATGTTGGAAGACAGCGGAATTATGTTGTGCGTATTTAATTGAATTTTTATGTTCTTTCATCCTAGTATATAAATCTCTACCTGTTTGTCCCCAATATACATTGTTACAATCAGAGCAAGGGAGTTTATACACACCTTGATGTATTTCTTCTCTAGGTCTTTGATGTACATTGACTATTTTCTTAAACAAATTATTGGGATAACTAAAAACAATTTTAATATCTTCCTGTGGAAGAAATTGAGAAATGTCATTTAAGGACCTATTATAAGGCAATTTAATACAGTTTTTGTCCCAACTGAAGTTCTTACTGGAATGGGAAGTGGATCCAAAGTAACTAGTTTTGGGTTTACTTAGGGCTCTATTTAAAAACCAATCAGGATACCCTATTCTTTTTAATTGATTCCTGATGGTTGTTATCTCCATTTCCAAATAATGTGGACTACATAATCTAAGTGCCCTCAGGAAAAGACCTGAGGCAACACTATATTTAATTTTATCAGGATGGTGACTGAAAAAGTGCACATAACTCCCCGTATGTGTGGGCTTTCTGTTGAATCTTTACGAATGTGTTACGACATTACTTTATAGTTATATATATATATATATACCCACTCTCGGAGAAAGATAAACTGAGATACAGAGTAAACCGTATATTTCGACCACTGACTGTGGTCCTCTTCAGCAGGTCCTGCTGAAGAGGACCACAGTCAGTGGTCGAAATATAGGGTTTACTCTGTATCTCAGCTTATCTTTCTCCGAGAGCGTGTTTAAGTTTTAATTTATTCGTGTGTAACGACACCTACGTTACTTGATTTGATATACATATATATATATATATATATATATATATATATATATATATATATATATATATATGTGTGTGTGTGTGTGTGTATATATATATGTATATAGATATAGATATATTATATATATACATATATATACACATATACATATATATATACATATATATATATATATATATATATATATATATATATATATATATATATACATATATATATATATCATATATTATATATATATGTATATATATATATAATATATATATATATATATATATATATATATATGTGTGTGTGTGTGTGTGTGTGTGTGTGTGTGTGTGTGTGTGTGTGTGTGTGTGTGAGGCAGAGGGGAAAACACACAAATAGAACGAGAGTTTATTCTTTAACTAGTTTCGCACTATGGTGCTTCTTCAGAAAGAATATTACACAACAGAAAATATTGGCAATAAATGCAGAAAATGTGTGGGTAATGAACTAGGATAGGTCTGAGTTCAAGTAGGCTCTAACTCTCGTACGTTGGGGGCAGATTTTGGAATAACCTGCTCTTCTAAACAGTCTTGTAGGAAATTGGTGCGGTTATGGAGACTATCCAGTTTAGATCTGAGTGTAAATTCTGTTCTCGTATAATCATTGTGTGCTTCCTCTCTACCTGTAGACGAATGTGACGACATCTTGACAGGTTGTGAGAGAGGCAGAGGGGAAAACACACAAATAGAACGAGAGTTTATTCTTTGACTAGTTTCGCACTATGGTGCTTCTTCAGAAGACTGTTTAGAAAAGCAGGTTATTCCAAAATCTGCCCCCATACACCTACGCCAAGGCCCCTGGCTTTTCTCGAACACAGCCCGGTACTACCTGCTCGAAGCCATAGAAACCCTACGTTTCGAAGCTGAAGAGTGTAAAGGACAACTGAAGCACATACAATTATCCAAGTCATCACTGGAGAGACTTCCTAGAGCGAACCAACATCAAAAAGAAAAACTCGGACAAAAACTCACACGATTAGTCGTGTATCACAAGCAAATGGAATGATATAGGAAACCAACAACTTTTAAACAACCTGTCTTCTTACACCCTCACCCCTTCCCAGACTCAAGCTCTTTCTTTAGGCCTGAAGTTCAGCACCAACAACAATGAAAAGAAACTCTTTGATTACATCATGAAAAACTACAACTGGAAAGAGGATGATATAGACATCGGTTTCAAACAAGGAGTTCTTTTGTGCTGCACCTTAGCCTCCAAATCCAACCCTCCTGCCATCCCGAGAAGGTTCCGGATAGCACTTGAAGAACTACGTAATAACCAGAATATCGTCGTCACTAAAGCAGATAAAGGTGGCGGTATCGTTATCATGGACAAGTCAGACTACAACAATAAAATGGAAGCTCTTCTCTCGGACACAGGTACCTACAGTCCAATTTCTGAACAACAAGCAAAGGATGAGGTAATTAAATTCAGCAAAGAAGTGAGGAAGATACTAAAGAAAACAGAGAGAAGAAAACGATTACTACACCTTCTTGAGGAGAACCCGAGAATACCAACAATGAAGGGTCTTCCCAAGACTCACAAACCAGAGATTCCCCTCAGACCCATCACCTCTGGTATTGGCAGCGCTCTACATAAGCTGGCCAAACGTCTTGCAAAGCCCTTATCTTCATCCCTCGGAAAAATCAGTGGGGCACATCTTAAGAACTCGTCTGACTTAATCAACAAATTACAATCAATAGACTTCAAAGACAGAATACTTGCAAGCTTCGATGTACAAAGTCCCTTTACGAATGTCTTAATTCAAAACGCTATCTCTGCTATTAAGAAAGTCTTGCCTCACATCAACGGAGACGACCTTCCTATCAATAAGAAGGACTACTTAAAACTAATTGAAATGTGCTTCAAATGTGCTTCGGTTTCTTTTGACGGCGAGACATTTCACTAACATGAAGGCTTGCCCATGGGGTCACCTTTAAGTACAGTAGCCGCATGCCTCTTTTTAGAGACTGGAAAAAGAATACATGAACATCATCCCAAACGACAGCAAGTGGTATAGATACGTGGATGACTGCCTTCTCGTCCTCCACAAAGACACCAACATTAGTGACATATTATCCCGACTCAACCAAGTACACCCTAAAATTCAGTTGACTGTAGAGCACGAGGTCAACGGATCCCTACCATTCCTGGATACCGTCATCATAAGGGAAAATAATTCTGTAAAATTCAAGGTGTATAGAAAACCCACTCACAAAGATGATTACATACATTATTTTAGTGCTTACGACAAAAAGACCAAGACTGGTGTAGTCATTTGATTTTACCTTCGAGCACTCAGGATATGCAGCCCTGAATTCCCCAATGAAGAATTACAACACATAACCAAGACCTTCGTTAAACTTAGCTTTCCCGCTGGTCTTCTCTCCGCAACATTGAAGAAAGCCAGAGCCATAAGGGAGAAAAATAATGACAAAAACCAAAACAAGAACAATACAATGTACATAGTAGTCCCCACCTCAGACTTGGCCTGCGCACTCAGTAAAGAACTGGGACATACGGACATCCACATCTCTTGTGACGCAGGTAAGAAAATTAGTGATCTTATCAAACCAAGGATAGAAAATAACAAATCCGAAAGTTTAGTTTATAAAATTCCATGTTCGGGGTGCGACAGTCCATATATAGGAGAAACTTACAGGGGATTAAGCACAATATTACAAGAGCACAAAGCCGTTGTCAAATACCACCGCAACACCAATGCACTCGTGAACCACATGGACGAAGAAGGACATCTACCTAAATGGGATCAAGCGAGTATTCTGCATAATAATCTCAGCAAAAGACAAAGGAAAATCGTTGAAGCTCTGTACATAGCCACCAACAAATGTACGAACAATAGAGTAGGTGATATCAAATTATCGGAGACAATAACACGGCACGCAGCAAAAGAGTGGAAGAAAACGGGACGAATGATCACCAGAGGCATCCCATGGAGTGTCAGTACGATCAACGTACGAGAGTTAGAGCCTCATTGAACTCAGACCTATCCTAGTTCATTATCCACACATTTTCTGCATTTATTGCCAGTATTTTCTGTTGTGTAATATTCTTTCTGAAGAA
Organism: Oratosquilla oratoria; assembly: GCF_046742065.1. Lineage (NCBI taxonomy): Eukaryota > Metazoa > Arthropoda > Malacostraca > Stomatopoda > Squillidae > Oratosquilla > Oratosquilla oratoria. The sequence goes on from NC_134801.1 coordinate 897,236, forward strand.
GCACCATAGTGCGAAACTAGTTAAAGAATAAACTCTCGTTCTATTTGTGTGTTTTCCCCTCTGCCTCTTTCACAACCTATCAAGATGTCGTCATATATATATGTATATATATATATATATATATATATATATATTTATATTTATATATATGTGTGTGCATTGTATATATACACACACACACACACACACACACACACATACACACACACACATACACACACACACACACACACACACACACACACACACACACACATATATATATGTTTATATATATATATATATGTATATATATATATATATATATATATATATTTTGGTAGGAGGCCATGTTGTATACATGATTTCAAGAAATCTACAGCGACAATGGCGTTGTTGAGTTTATATTGGAGCTTTAATTTCTCTCGTGCACCCAATGTCTTTTGGACACCTTCTCAGCTATTTGGAACCACCACAAAAACTTGTTGCACGAGAGAAATTAAAGCTCCAATATAAACTCAACAACGCCATTGTCGCTGTAGATTTCTTGAAATCATATATATATATATATATATATACATATATATACATATATATATATATATATATATATATATATATTTGTGTGTGTGTGTGTCATTTTGACAAATGGAAATAAGCTCCACTGTAAGGACTCAAACCTTTGCCGTAGCCACTGCTTATTCTGAAACAAAGGCGACGGCATGGAGCCAGGCAGGCTGTACAAAAGGAACCACCCGATTCTCGACCTCCAGTTTGAGAATTGGGTGGTTCCTTTTTTACGGATTGGTTGGCTCGATGCTATTGCCTTTGTTTCAGAATAAGCAGTAGCTACGGCAAAGGCTCGATTTCTTGCGGTGGAGCTTATGATCATTATCTAAAAAAATAACTACTGTACTCAAAAGTAACCTAAATCACACTGTATTCATTCATTTATTTATTCATTTATAAATTATACAATATGCTAAATTTTTCCGTTTCCATTTCAGGATATGTATCAACAGCTTTTATCCCTTCATCATCGGCTCCACTTAAATTATCTGTAAACCTGACTCCACTATTAAAAAGGTCACTATCAGACTCCTCCACAGGCGCCACTTCTGCTAAATAATTTTCATCTAAAAGAAAGTCATCAACATCTCTGGACAGATTTATCATAAAAACTTCAGCCTCTCAAAAGGAAAATCTCGACAAAGAAGTTGCAAGAATGATATTTCCTACAAATTCATTATTTCGTCTTGTTCAGCATCCTCAGTTTCTCAAGATGGTTCAGAACCTGAGGCCAGGTTATATTCCTCCATCCAGAAAAGATATTGCTGATAAGTACTTGGATCTCGTGTATGTGCCCATAATATGTATCACTCTAACAACATCCACTTGTCAGATTTATTTAGTTGACACAACAGACACATCAGGGAAACCTCACACTGCTGAATATCTTCTATAACTTGTACAAAATTCGATCAAGAAGAATGAAGAAGATTTTGGTTATCACATTGGAAGTGTTATGACAGACAATGCAGCAAATGTCACCAAGATGAGAAAAGTCTTGGAGGAATCGAGTGAACTTGAGCATACCGTCCTCACATACGGATGTGCAGCACACCTACTATAACTACTGGCTCATGACCTTGAGATTAATAATGTAAAACAACATGTGGTCCATGCAGTTAAATATTTTAGAAATAATCTATAGTAAAGAAATAATCTATAATAAATATGTCTATATAACACTGCTCCTTATATTGATATGCTAAAAATGTCCTTTAGCAATCAGATCGCATATCAGAGAGCAATCCTACAATATTTAAAATCTACAAAAAGAAAAATAGATTTGAATCAAATAAGTCTGATTTGAATAAAAAAAAATCGTTTTTTTATTTTTCAAAAAGATAAAAAAAAAAAAAAAAAAAAAAAATCGCAAACCCTGGTGTTCACTAACCTCACAATAATACATGTTAAGTCCGGCTAAAATTGGCATTTCAAAGCATAACAGTGCCTTAAAAATAGATTCTTATTTCACTATAAAAGTTTATATTAACTTATATCTGCATTGAATAAGTTAATAGTTGATATATTTGTCCTATATACAATGTTAGGTTTCTAGTTTTGATATATTTGTCCAATATAAAATGTTAGGTTACAAAGAAAGCAATGGCCTCCGCTAGCGGAGCCAGAAATCTGGGTGCGCACGTCCTGTGTAATAGTAGTCCTTGATATATACATACATATATATATATATATATATATATATATATATATGTATATATATATATGTATATATATACATATATATGTATATATATATATATACATATATATGTATATATATACATATATATATATATGTATATATATGTATATATATACATATTTATATATATATATATATACATACTTTTTTCAATACAACAGCTTTTTCACAGTCATTGTTTTTTAATAACTGTGAAAATGCTGTTGTATATATATATATATATATATATATATATATATACTGTATTGTATATACATATATACATATACATATATATATGTATACACACACACACACACACACACACATATATATATATATATATATACATACATATATATATATATATATATATATATATATATATATATATATATGATGTAAGCGGAATAGGAAACACAGGAGTCTTAGTCTTGAGTTTATTCCTGACTAGTTTCGCAGGTATGCTTTTTCAAAGGAATATGTGTACAAACGGGCTGTGGGCATTATATACATGGGGTGGACCTCACCACCTCTCCGAGTTGCCATAGTTGGTGGCGAATGTGAACATCACATTGTGGCTCATGTAACAATGAAGACATTTTTACAATTAAATATGATAACACTAATAACAAAGAAATTATTAATAGAAAATGTAACAATAGTAATGATAACGATGAAGATAAATATTTAATTAATAATATTAACAATAATAACAAAAATGATAGTAGCAATACAGGAAATAATAACTATAAAATAAAAGTAATAATAATAAAAACAATAAAAACAATAATAAAAATAAAAATAAAAATGATAATACTAATAACCAAGAAATAAAAATTATTAATAGTGATTATGACAATAATAGTGAAAACAATGATAATTAAATATTTAAATAGTAACAATAATAATAACAATAATAATAATAAAGATAATGAAAGTAATAATAATAAAGATGGTAATAATAAAAATAAAAATGTAATGATAAAATTATAAATATAATGATAGAAATAATAAATAATAGTTATAATAACAATGATAATAGTAATAGTGTTGAAAATAAATAGTAACAAATAGCATTAAAAGAATAAATCATGATAAAAAGTTGGGGCAAGGTAGCATGGAGGAACTTCAGAGTGAAAGGAAGAAAGCTGGAGAGGGTAGGCCGAAGTGGGAAAAAGGTATCTACTCTGGGAAGCCATTCTTGGAGGGCAAGTGTCGCGGTAGATTTTGTCCATTTCGAGTCACCAGTTCTCTTGTTTGTGTTTTTGTGGTTGGCAATGTAAAGTGATTCAATTATTTTCCGTTGTTTCTTGTGTAGTCCTTTAGCTAGAACTCAAGAAGAAAAAGCAACAACAGAAGGTGCAACTTGAGAAGAAACTGCTACGACTGTGCAACACAAGCAAATGGAAAGAAGTGGGCAGACAGAATCTCATCAACAACCTTTCCGACTACAACCCCACACACACCCAAATGGAAGCCCTCTCCCTTGGTCTAAAATTCAGCACCAACATAAACCCAAAGAAATTGAACGACTACATAGGGAAGAACTACAACTGGAAGGACAGCGATATCGAGTCCGGCTCCAAACAAGGTGTTCTATTATGCTGTTCCATTGCAGCCAGGGACAACAGCAAGACCATCCCCAGGAGATACGTTCGCGCCCTTCAAGAACTCCTTAACAATGACGACATCATCATCACGACCGCCGACAAAGGAGGTGGCGTTGTCATCATGAACAAGAGGGTCTACACCAACAAAATGGAACGTTTACTCTCTGACCAATCCACATATTGTAAACAAAGGGACGGTACAGCCAGCAAAGAAGCCAAGAAGTTCAACACCGACATCAGAAAAATCTTCAAAAGAACCGAAAAGGGAAAAAGACTCCTCTACCTCCTAGAGGAAGACCCAACAATCCCATCCATGAAAGGACTTCCAAAAATCCACAAACAGGACATTCCCCTCCGACCTATAACTTCTGGCATAGGTAGCGCACCACATAGGCTAGCCAAGCTATTAGCCAAACCTCTTTCATCCTCCTTAGGTAGCATTAGCGGAACACACCTTAGAAACTCCTCCGACCTAATAGACAAACTCAACACACTTGACTTCACAGACCAACGCCTGATAAGCTTTGACATCACTTCCCTCTACACAAACGTAACAATAGACGGTGCCCTTCGGGCTGTTAAAGAAACAGTACAACACATTGACACCGACAACTTACCCATCAACAAGCGTGACTACTTGGAGTTGGTGGATAAGTGCATAAAATTTGGTTCCTTTGTTTTTAACAAGCAGGAATACAGACAACATGAGGGGCTTCCAATGGGGTCTCCATTGAGTGCGGTGGCAGCATCGCTCTACATGGAGACTTTGGAAAGGGACCACCTTCTGCATATCGTCCCAGCTAACTCCAGGTGGTACCGTTATGTTGACGACATCCTCTTCATTTCACACAAAACAAACGACACAAGAAACATACTGGAACAACTGAACAACGTGGACAAAAGAATTAAATTCACAGTAGAGGAAGAGACCAACGGTTCCCTACCTTTCCTAGACGCTGTCGTCATCAGATCGGACAGCAGCGCTAGGTTCAAGGTATACCGTAAACCGACAAACAAAGACGACTTCATCCACTATTTTAGCGCACATGACGAGAAGACCAAATCAGGGGTTATCATTGGGTTTTACCTTAGGGCTCTTAGAATATGCAGCGAAGAGTATTTACAAGAGGAAATTGAATACGTAACCGCTGCGTTCAGGAACCTAAGGTACCCAGAGGGCATGTTAGGGACGTCACTACGGAAAGCAATTAAAATCAGACAGAGGAAAGGATGTGAAGAGAGGACAAATTTACGATACCTTGTGGTTCCTAACTCTGGCCTCTCTCACATGCTTTCCAAAACGTTGAGACAGACAGGACTCATCATAGTAAATGACACAGGGAAGAAAATAGGACACTTGACCACCAACAGAACCAAGACGAACCGTGACAATAGCATCGTTTACAAAATTCCCTGCAAAGGATGTGACTGTGCATACTACGGAGAGACATACAGAGGACTTAACAACAGACTCAAGGAACACAAAGCGGACATTAGATACCACCGAGAAACCAACGCTCTAGTTAACCACATTGACACAGAGGGACATTTGCCTAACTGGGAGGGTTCCACCATTCTAGCTAAAGGACTACACAAGAAACAACGGAAAATAATTGAATCACTTTACATTGCCAACCACAAAAACACAAACAAGAGAACTGGTGACTCGAAATGGACAAAATCTACCGCGACACTTGCCCTCCAAGAATGGCTTCCCAGACCCCCCGACCCTAAGTAGATACCTTTTTCCCACTTCGGCCTACCCTCTCCAGCTTTCTTCCTTTCACTCTGAAGTTCCTCCATGCTACCTTGCCCCAACTTTTTATCATGATTTATTCTTTTAATGCTATTTGTTACTATTTATTTTCAACACTATTATTATTATCATTGTTATTATAACTATTATTTATTATTTCTATCATTATATTTATAATTTTATCATTACATTTTTATTTTTATTATTACCATCTTTATTATTATTACTTTCATTATCTTTATTATTATTATTGTTATTATTATTGTTACTATTTAAATATTTAATTATCATTGTTTTCACTATTATTGTCATAATCACTATTAATAATTTTTATTTCTTGGTTATTAGTATTATCATTTTTATTTTTATTTTTATTATTGTTTTTATTGTTTTTATTATTATTACTTTTATTTTATAGTTATTATTTCCTGTATTGCTACTATCATTTTTGTTATTATTGTTAATATTATTAATTAAATATTTATCTTCATCGTTATCATTACTATTGTTACATTTTCTATTAATAATTTCTTTGTTATTAGTGTTATCATATTTAATTGTAAAAATGTCTTCATTGTTACATGAGCCACAATGTGATGTTCACATTCGCCACCAACTATGGCAACTCGGAGAGGTGGTGAGGTCCACCCCATGTATATAATGCCCACAGCCCGTTTGTACACATATTCCTTTGAAAAAGCATACCTGCGAAACTAGTCAGGAATAAACTCAAGACTAAGACTCCTGTGTTTCCTATTCCGCTTACATCAACCTGTCAGAATGTCTCAATATATATATATATGTATATATATATATATATATATATATATATATATATATATATATATATATATATATATGTATATATATATCAAGGACTACTATTACACAGGACGTGCGCACCCAGATCCCTGGGTTCGCTAGCGGAGGTCATTGCTTTCTTTGTAACCTAACATTTTATATTGGACAAATATATCAAAATTAGAAACCTAACATTGTATATAGGACAAATATATCAACTATTGACTTATTCAATGCAGTATAAGTTAATATAAACTTTTATAGTGAAATAAGAAACTATTTTTAAGCCACTGTTATGCTTTGAAATGCCAATTTTAGCCGGACTTAACAGGTATTATTGTACGAGGTTAGTGGACAACAGGGTTGGCGATTTCTTTTCTTATCTTTTTAGAAAAAAAGAAAGAAAATTATTTATAGCAGATTTATTTAATTTAAGTAATTTTCCTTATAGATTTTAAATATTGTGGGGTTGCTACCTGATATGCGATCTGATTGCTAAAGGATATTTTTAGCATATCAATATAAGGAGCAGTGTTATATAGACTTGCCACAAGTATACAAGGAAAGGTATAGGCCGTATGTGAGGACGGTATGCTCAGGTTCACTCGATTCCTCCAAGACTTTTCTCATCTTGGTGACATTTGCTGCATTGTCTGTCACACCACTTCCAATGTGACCACCAAAATCTTGTTCAGCCTTCTTGATCGAATTTTGTACAAGTTGTAGAAGATATTCAGCAGTGTGAGGTTTCCCTGATGTGTCTGTTGTGTCAACTAAATAAATCTGACAAGTGGATGTTGTTAGAGTGATACATATTATGGGCACATTATGGATGTTAGACCACCCATCAATTAAAAGACATACAGTTTCATTATTCAGGTCATCTGCACACTTTTTATATTCTTTTTCATACACAAGATCCAAGTACTTATCAGCAATATCTTTTCTGGATGGAGGAATATAACCTGGCCTCAGGTTCTGAACCATCTTGAGAAACTGAGGATGCTGAACAAGACGAAGTGGTGAATTTGTAGGAAATATCATTCTTGCAACTTCTTTGTCGAGATTTTCCTTTTGAGAGGCTGAAGTTTTTATGATAAATCTGTCCAGAGATGTTGATGACTTTCTTTTAGATGAAAATTATTTAGCAGAAGTGGTGCCTGTGGAGGAGTCTGATAGTGACCTTTTTAATAGTGGAGTCAGGTTTACAGATAATTCAAGTGGAGCCGATGATGAAGGGATTGAAGCTGTTGATACATATCCTGAAATGGAAACAGAAAAATTTAGCATATTGCATAATTTATAAATGAATAAATAAATGAATGAATACAGTGTGATTTAGGCTACTTTTGAGTACAGTAGTTATTTTTTTAGATAATGATCATATTCACACAAGTCACTAAATTATTTGTAAATAAGTAACAGGATATGAAAATAAAAATGAATAACAATCATCTAGGCCCCAAAGTTGAGTGCTCTCCATTGTTCACCAAATTTATATAGTTGCGTAGGAAAAGGGAGAAATGCACACAATATAAGTAAAATTATTTACCTGGGTCATCAATTTCTTCTTCTGTATGCTGTGGCTGACCTTGGCATTTATCTCTGTGAGATTTTAATCTTGACATAATGCCCTGTAGTTCCTGGCTGCAGTCTTTGCATTTAGCTCAGTACCCTTTGCCAGAAGTTGTTGGTAGTTTTTCAAAATAATTCCGGACAGGATAATTTTTTTCTGCCTGAAGGAACCACTCTGCCAGGTCCAGAAGACACCCTTCCTGGTTGATTCCAAAGCAACAACTGACTCAGTGAGAAGCTGCTTACCTAGAACAAGTTTCAACAAGAATCTTTTTGAAACTTGTTGCGGGCTGCACAGTGCAGGCTTATACCATTCCTTGTATAGTTGTGGCAAGTCTATATAACACTGCTCCATATATTGATATGCTAAAAATATCCTCTAGCAATCAGATCGCATATCAGATAGCAATCACACAATATCTAAAATCTATATAAAAAATCTATTTAAATCAAATAAATCTGATTTACATAAAAAAAGATATATTTTCTATATTTTCTAAAAAGATAAAAACATCGCCAACCCCGGTGTCCACTAACCTCATACAATGATACCTGTTAAGTCCGGCAAAAATTGGCATTTCAAAGCATAACAGTGCCAAATAATTTCTTATTTCACTATAAAAAATTATATTAACTTATACTGCATTGAATAAGTCAATAGTTGATATACTTATCCTATATACAATGTTAGGTTTCTAGTTTTGATATATTTGTCCAATATAAAATGTTAGGTTACAAAGAAAGCAATGGCCTCCGCTAGCGAACCCAGGGATCTGGGTGCGTACGTCCTGTGTAATAGTAGTCCTTGATATATAAGTATATATATATATATATATATATATATATATATATATACATATATATATATATATATATTTTTTATATATATATATATATTTATATATATAAAAATATATATATATTTATGTATATATATATATTGTTATACACACACACACACACACACACACCCACACACACACACACACACACACACACACACACATATATATATATAGATATAAATATATATATATATACATGTATATATATGTATATACATGAATATGTATATATATATATATTATATCTATATATACATATATATATATATATATATATATATTCATATATATACATAAATGTACATATGTATATATATATATATATACATGTATGTAAATATATATATATATATATATATATATAATATATATATATATACACACACATATATATATACATATATAGGTACACACATACACACACATATACCAAATTTTTTCCCCCTTACAAGGGAGGTAGCCCAAAAAAGGAAAAGGCATAAAATCATTCCCACCCAATCCATCCCTAAATACACTCCACACCCCTCCACCCTCCCTCTTATCTTAGCACCTCCTGGATGACGGGTCATCCCTGTACCTTGTCCACTGCCCTGGATCAGAAGCAGTGTCGCAAGACACAGCACATCCACAGCAGGGCCGCTTCATTAAATCAGCGACTCCCCCTCTCCGTCCCCACCCCCCATGCATAAAAGGAGAAGACGGGGAGAAATCCCTTCGGGCTGCGTCAAATTTTGCTCACACATACTACCTTACCCCCATCCCCCCGCCCATTCCACCTCATGCATCACAACATCATCCATATACAACCATTCTCCATTCACCCCTGTCTTCTGTCCTCTCCTGTCCTTCCTCAACAGACATTACCCTCTTTCCCCAAACCCCCTTCACCCCATCCATCCACCTCATCCTAAGACGTCCCCTCATGTTCACTCCCTCCACATCTGCCTTCCATACCTCTTTTACTAGTCTTTCTTCACTCATTCTTTCCATGTGTCCAAACCATCATAATACTCTTTCATCAACCCTATCTCCCAACTCCCTTTCCATCCCTGTTCTCCTCCTCACCTCCTCATTTCTCACTCTATCTAGCCTAGTAACCTCCATCATATTTCTCAGACACCTCATCCCAAACACATTCAAACTCCTTCTCTCTTCCTCTGTTATGTTCCATGTTTCTTCCCCATACAGTGCTGCTGGCACAATCACTCCTTCATATAGTCTCCTCTTAGCATCCATTCCCAAATGTCTATTCCTCATTACACTCTTTAATCCACCAAGGCATTTACTCGCTTCTCACAATCTACATTCTACCTCCACCTTCACTCCACCTTTTCCTGCCACATTTGCACCCAAGTATCTAAAACTATCCACTTCCTCCAGTCGCTCTCCCTTAATGCTCACTTCCAGTCTACTGCCACTTTCACCCCTTGTACATCTCATCACCTTACTTTTACCCACATTTATCTTTAGCTTTCTTCTATTACATACTCTCCCAAACTCTGTCACCAACTTCCTCAATCCCTCCTCCGATCGTGCCACAAGCGCAGTGTCGTCCGCAAACAACAGCTGGCTCACCTCCCACTTCTCTCCATTTTCTTTAACCATCTCCAATCCCTGACGCACTACCCTTGCATTTGCCTCTCGCACCAACCCATCCATGTATAAGTTGAACAGCCAGGGCGACATAACGCATCCCTGACGAAGTCCCACCTTTACCTCGAACCACTCACTCTCTCCATTTCTAATCCTGACACAAGCTCTACTACTCTCATAAAAACTCTTGACAGCTCCTAGAAGCTTTCCTACTACCCCGTATATCTGCATAACCTCCCACAGTGCCTTTCTGTCTACCCTATCGTAAGCCTTTTCCAGATCCATAAAAGCCCATATATGTATATATAAAATATGTATATATATATAATATATATATTCATATATAAGTATATATATGCATATATATATATGAATATATTTATATATATACATATATATTATATATATATATATATATATATATATATATATATATATATATATATATATATATATATATTGGGCTTTTATGGATCTGGAAAAGGCTTATGACAGGGTAGACAGGAAGGCACTGTGGGAGGTACTGCAGATATATGGGATAGGAGGAAAGCTGCTAAGAGCAGTCAAGAGTTTTTACGAGAGTAGAGCTTGTGTTAGGATTAGAAACGGAGAGAGCAAATTGTTTGAGGTAAAGGTGGGACTTCGTCAGGGATGTGTTATGTTGCCCTGGCTGTTCAATCTTTACATGGATGGGGTAGTGTGAGAGGTGAATGCAAGGGTAGTGGGTCAGGGATTGGAGATGATTAAAGAAAATGGAGAAAAGTGGGAGGTGAGCCAGTTGTTGTTTGCTTGTCAGGGCGAACCCCGACAGAAAAATAAACGATAGAAGAGAAAGGAAAAGGGAGATAAAAAGGGGAGGGAAAAGATGAAATTATAGATATATCTATCTCATCATCCCTTCACATGCCAGGACGCCACGCTCTTCCTAGAGGGAGCGAGGATTATTCCGACGTTCCTCGGTTATCCCTGATCCAGCCCGAAGGAGGAGGAGTTGTACGGTAATGCCGGTTAGTCGTCTTGTGGAACGTAGGGGCATTGGGTAGGTGGGCCCATCCTTGGTTGAAAGGAAACTCGACCTTCCATTTTCCCTTTATTCTTCTAAAAACTTAAAAAAAAAAAAAAAAAACCTTCCCAAACCGGGGGAGGGAGGGGATTGCGAACTTGCGTCCACTTTCAATAGCACATTGTACTCCAGGACTGGTTCCCTGTAATTTTATAACCTTATTCAGAAACAATACTACATCAATAAGAAAACGGAGTAGGGTATCTGAAAGATTCGTGAGGCCGAATAAATCCTTACAAGGCCGTAGAGAGGTAACATGAGGTTAATATGCCTCCTCCTGAAATATAACATAGGAAACGCCTCTTCAGAAATCTTTAAATTACCCTACTTAAAGTTTACAAATTAATTTAGGTTAGGTTAGGTAGGCTAGGGCTAACCCCCTATACAGTAGTTATGTCATGACACCTTAAGGCCTCAAAACGGACTATAAATGAGAATTGGTTTTGATACATATTATTAAAAAAAAAAAAACTTATATAACCTAGTTATGAGAACGTAAAGGGTTATTCAAACACGTAGAAAACACTCCAAGGGAGTTATTGCTAGCATTCGACTTGCATTCCCCTCTTCCGTCTCATTCCCCTCACTCTTCTATTGGACAAGGACTTCTCAATTAAATTTCTTTAAATGTTAATTAATGGTTCTGACTAACTCTTACCTTCGTGAAGGGATTATTTCGGATTATGATTTAGCAGCCTGGGTTGGCTGTCTTGAAGAGCTTTCGTGGCTTCTCTAATATGCCACGTCTTCAAAATCATTGTAAACAAAGACTTCGTTCTCTTTCCCCACTTGTCCGATAGCGAGATTAAGGTTTAATTTTTACATAGTAACATTTTCTTAACATGTTTGCTAATGAATACAGTTTTTTGATAGATTTCCTAATAATTAATTTTTAATAAGTACAATAGTAAATTAAAGATATTAGAGCTGGATGATGAATCAATTTCTAAGTATTTCCCAAAATTTTAAAGGGGTAGCTTTTCCCCCCTGACATGCTGACGACACTGCAGTTGTAGCAGGATTAGAGGAGGGATTGAGGAAGTTAATGATAGAGTTTGAGAAGGTGTGTAAAAGAAGGAAGCTGAAGATAAATGTGGGCAAAAGTAAGGTGATGAGATGTACAAGGGGAAGTGAGCATTAAGGGTGAAAGACTGGAGGAAGTGGAGTTTTAGATGCTTGGGTGCGAATGTGGCAGGAAAGGGAGGAGTGGGGGTGGAGGTAGAATGCAGATTGAGAGAAGCGAGTAAATGCCTTGGTGGATTGAAAAGTGTAATGAGAAATAGACATCT